>NC_134487.1:259353989-259611489 GCF_040206685.1 Ascaphus truei | reverse complement strand
CCTACTCTTGGGAATCGTGAGATTGGAGCAAGACTTCAATCTAGTGGGAGCTAGCATACTTTTAATGCTTCTCGCCTTCCTATATGTAACAGTGGCTCTATCCGGCAGAGTAGGTCCTACTGTAGATGGGGGTCACATTTAAGGATGGACCAATGATCATTAAGGATTTTATTAATATTTTTGGATGCCTGGTTGTAGGTGGTAATGAACCTTACTGTGGACCTCTCTATCTCTGTATGTACTCCTGGGGTAACATAACTTGATCGATTACCCTTCAGTTGTTTATTTTTGGATTTTTCAAGTAGGGTAGATCTAGCAGTGGAACTGACCTTGTCAAGAGAGTCGGATATCAGGACCGGATCATAACCCTTGGAAAGAAATTTCTTCCCAAGTTCCGCAGACTGGCTTTTGAAATCAACATCCCTTGTGCAGTTCCTACGTATTCTGTGGAACTGCCCCAAGGGAATATTGTTGAGCCAGTGTTTATGATGGTTGCTGGACGCATGGACGTAGCTGTTCACAGACACAGACTTAAAATGTGTGGTGGTAATAATATTTAAGTCAGCGTCTGTGCTCAGGGCCAGATCCAGAAAGACAATGGACGATTTATTGATCTCAAATGTAAATTTTAATCCGAACAAGTTGTCGCTGAAGGAACTCAAAATTCCGGATAGAGCTGACTCCTCTCCATCCCAAATAATAATAATATCATCTATGAAACGGCCATAGTAGACGAGACCCGCCCCCAGCAAGTTGTTCTGCCAAACATGGGATTCCTCCCAGTGCCCCATAAAGAGGTTGGCATAGCTAGGAGCGAATCTCGTGCCCATGGCCGTTCCACAGATTTGGAGGTGAAAATTTTCTTCAAATAAAAAATAATTGTGCGTGAAAATAAAGTGAATGCTCTGTAAGATAAATGACTTGTGCTTATCAGGAAATAGTGGGTCCCTGTCCAACCAATACTAGAAGCAATCAAGTATTTGTCAGTTCAACACACTTTAAATCAGTGACAAGCACTTTTCACCTGAGTGGGGGCGTTCCAAACACTTAGCATCATTATGCTGTGTATATATACTACAGGACCTCCCTCTCTCAAGTTATCCCTTTGAAAAAGTTGGCCGTGACTGACGAAACGCGTCAGGGAGCGTCATTACGTCAGACGCACTGACATTGAAGTCAATACGAAGCGCTGGAGCGGACCTATCCAAGCGCAGGTGCTAAAGAGATTTCATCACACGGAACTGATTTCTTGGACTTTTAACAGCACACCAGCCCTGGAAACCTGCGGGGACGCTGATCCTTCACCAACGGAGCCTGGGACTGTCCCAAAGAGCTTGCAGTTTGAACCGGATGGTGGTGATTATTTTCACAAATGCTTGATTTTATTGTACTTTTGTAAGTGCATTTTTTACCCCCCCTCTCCCCCCCTTCCCCTCATTAAATACTATTTTACGCTATGGGCGTGCGCTCTCTCCTCTTCTTTTCCTTATATATATATATATATATATATATATATATATATACTGTACAACTACTGACGATTGCTAGTAAAATTGGAAAGTTCTCTTTCTCTTTCATTTTGATGTGAGGAATGGATTTTGTCACCTTATTTATTTTCTAAAATGACATCATTCGTTAAAAGACCCCAGTGTTTATTTAAAATGTTCCTAATAGACCTTGCCCCACCATTGAACTACTGTATGTAATAAAAGAGGACTCAATATTATATACTTCAGATCCCTTTCCATTTTTATAGCTTGAAAGAAGGTGATCATAGATTTTTTTTTGCTTGAAACCTGCTCTTTATTTATTTTGCATGCTCCATGAAATCTGTCTCGAGTGAGCAATTCCTTCTCAGCCTCTGGAACTGACCAAATGGAATATATTCTAACCATTTTTCATAATGGGCACCTCATCAAGTAGGCCATTACAATCCACACTCTTCCTGAAATTCTTTGTAATAATGTTATCATTCTCGGAGTGAGAGAGTTCCACACCTAAAAACGAATTTTGGGTGTAGCTAGTAACACTAGTGAAACTTAGCCATCTATCGTTGATGTTTAGTGATGTCAGAAATAGTTTAAAAGATTCCATGTCGCCATCCCATATGATGACTATGTCATCTATGATGTAATGTACAAAATAGCAACACCCAGTCAAGGGAGCCAGGTAGGTTATAGTAAATATATATATATTTATTGATGTAGATACATCACCACAAAGAGGTATAAGAACCCTCCTATGCGTTTCGCACGTTTTGATTGCTTTATCATATAACTCCTACTGCACCGACACACTTTATTCGAGCAAATACCCAGTATGTACCTGGCAGATACCTGGAATGCGGCGCTCCTCACCTCTGACAAGCCCCGTTGCGTTTGCCTTCCCAGCCTGGGTTCATGCCTGGCTGACGGGCGGCTGATCTGTTAAATGATAATGATTAGGATTTAATAGGCTGCAATGCTTCGCGTGTCTACCAGATGGCATAAATTCATGAATTGTAATGCAGTATATATATATACTGTGCAGTATTGCAGCCAGCAGGAATAAAATGCTTCAATCCCTGCTTGGAAAATACCTCAATGCACTCGGGCAGAAAACAGTCACAAACCTCAATACACCCGGGTATACCCGAATTCGTGGGACTAGCCGAGCTCGAATAAAGTGTGTCGCCAGTGTATGTAAAGCACCCAATAGGTACGAAACACGCAGGAGGGTTCTTATACCTCCTTGTAGTGATGTATTTATCTCAATAAATATATATTTTTTACTATAACCTGCCTGGCTCCCTTGGCTGTGCGCTGCTATTTTGTACATTACATCTGGATTTCCCTATCTGCGGCTGGTCACGCCTCATCAAAGAAACTCTAGGAGTGAATAAGAGACTTTGGGGGTCATGCAGTAAGCGGCGCAAAGGCACTTCTCGGCCGTTTTACGCCAAAAATGCATACTCCGTTTCAGTAAGGGGCAAAAACTTGACCATGGTGTTTGGCGGTTTTTTTTTCCGCCATCGACACGGCGAAAAGGCACTTTGCGCCGCAACTAGCCATTTTTTCCACCACGCTCAATTCTAGTAGTGGCGAGTAGCTTTGCGCCACTCTAGAATGGCATTTTTCACGGCAATCCGGCTCGCCACAAAAAGTAGGCAAGTTGTTGGTGAGAGGCTGCGGATGAGCGGAGGAACGGCACTTAGAAAAAATTCAGGCATTTTTCCTGCCTGGGATTGATGCCGGAGGTCACCGGAGCTGATACCATTAATACCAGCACCGGAGCCCCCCGGCATGCATCCGAGGCAGGAAAAATGCATTTAAAGCCCACTTCATTACCTTAGCGACTAACCGCTAAGGCAATGAAAGGGTTAACCAGCCTTGCCAGGTTTATTGTGGGTAGCGGGGGTGGGTGAAGGGGGTATTTGGCCCTTGGTGGTTGTTTAGGGCTTGCGTGGGGGTTGCGGGTGCACTTAACCCCTTCATGACCTTAGCGGTTAATACCGCTACGGTCATGAAGGGGTTAAGCCCTCCCGCTACCCACCCGCAAGCCCTAAACAACCACCGTTGGGGCTAATACCCCCTTAACCCACCCCCGCTACACACAATAAAAAAAATACACACAACAACACCACACTAAATAAATAAATAAATATATAAATAAATAAATATATATATTACAGCAACAACCCCTATACCCCCCTAACATACACATATATGCACATCAATGATACTAAAGGCCGGAGGGGGCCCTCGGGTGTTCCCCGCAGGCCTGCAGTACCAATTCAGTGCACCCAAAAAAAATTACAACATATAAATACACCACCCTTAACACATACAGTCAGTAATGTGCAAAATTACTTTTATCCACATATGGATAATAGTGAATTTGCCCATTTAAAATACATAAAGAACAATAAATAAAATAAATACATATAGTACTCTCCCATGTCCGGCTGACACGATGAAGGCCATCCTCATCTTCATCACCGTCCATGCCCCCTCTGATGCTGCAAAACATGACCAAGAATAAAAACAGCCAATGTAATGTCCCCTATCCCCTTAATCACAATAGCGGTTATTAACCGCTACAGTCATTAAGGGGTTAACCCACCCTCAACCCCCACCCCATGAGGCCTAACCACCCTCTATCACCCAATACCCTGCCGGGAGGCCTACCCACATACCCTTGGGGCCAATAACCCCTTTCACCACCCACAGTACCCACAATAATAACAATACACTGCCCCACAATAAACATCATTATATTTATTAAATACATAACCCACCCCCTGTGCCCCCCATAAATACATGATTTATTATTTTACATACAGGGTTAATACCTCAGGCCCACAGGAGTCCCCGGTGGGCCTGACGGGTCACCTCACAGACCTACAGTAGCCCAGCACCATTTTTCAAACAGGGTCTGGAGCCCTGTTGGTGGTTCCAGCCAGGCGCAATGGTCCACCAGGTGGTCTCCGCGGATCACCGTGGGCCACAATGGGGTCTCCACGATAGGCCCGCGGATGTCTGTGGGGCCCCGGGTCAGACCCACAGGTTTCTGAGGGCCCTCGGGTGGGCCCATGGGGGTCTGGGGACCCACGGGTGGTCCCTAGGGGTCCACAGTGCCCCCACAGATGTGGGGCCACCGGTTCTTCCCCGCCGGTGTCCCCCGGGGACCCGGCAGCCTGGTACCTGTGAGAAGCCCGAGGTAACCTCAGGTGGTCTCCAGAGGTCTCCCGCAGACCAAAAGGAACCAATCCTGTATGTTAAAAAAAATAAACATGTCCTATACATTAAATACATCAATCCTCCCCCCCACCCCACCCCACAACACATACAGTACAACAATGTGCAAAATAACTATTATCCAGATAGGGATAATAGAATATCTGCCCATTATTAAACACATTAACTAGCATAATAAAATAAATAAAGTTCTACTGACCTCATCAATAAGAAGCCCCCTCGCCAGCAAAATCTGTGTCCTCCATTGCCAACAAAATACATAGCCAATACATTGCAATTACATTCTGAGATCAATTAACCCCTTAATCACCTTATCGGATAATAACCACAAAGGTAATTAAGGGGTTAAGCCACCCTGGCCCGATACCCAGCTTTCACCCATTCATTTATACAGTGGCTTCATCATGCAACTATATATATACACATATATATATACACATATATATATATATATATATATATATATATATATATATATATATATATATATATATATATATACATATATACATATATACATATATACATATATACATATATATATATATATATATATATATATATATATACAGTGTTCGACAAACCTATACATTTGCTCACCCCGGGCGAGTGGATTTAACCCCCGGGCGAGTAAATATTGGCCCAAGCAGCACACGTTTGGTACTAGGTGGCGAGTAGATTTTTTTGTGTGGTGAGTAGATTTTTTGGTGATTTGTCAACCACTGTATATATATCATACATACATACATACATACATACATACATACATACATACATACATACATACACACACATGATGAACCAATGTACAAATAAATGTGTAAGGGTTAACAAAAACATGCTCTAATAAAAATACCACTTCTCCATATCAGCCACAGTCAAATAAAATCCTATTTCCGAAACAAATCAAATCTCGTCTTCCAATCTAAAGCATCAAATGCCAATCAAAACATTGAATTTACATTGTATACTGTACATAATGCATACAATCTATGCACCATGTACCCTCTGCAAATCAATGTTAACAATAAAATATTCCAAACAAAATACCATTAAATCCAAACAAGTATACTATTTAAACCAAGCAAGTCACCATAATTCAATTAGCATTCATTAATCACATCCCAAAACAATTTAAATACCATCCATAACAATTACACAATTAACTAGTTCAATCGTTAAACAGAACAAGTTACCATAAGACAAAATATAAGTACCAAAAAGAATACAATATACAAAAGCAAGCCTCACCATGACCTAAAGTACACCCTACAAGACCAAAAATTACATCGATCTAATTCGAAAATACATTACACACACATTTATGCATAGCAGCATAGCCAAAATCATTTTAAATACTGCAAAACAAGCTTTTCAAACAAAATCATTTCTTACCATGTATGTATATATCGATCTAGACATACATACATACATACATACATACAGTGGCAAGAAATGATCTTAAAAAAAAAAAAAACATGTAAAAAAAAAAACATTTACAAGTTAAAAAAAATAAATTTCTTTTGTTCATTACTTGACCCACTCACACTCACCGACTCCCGTTGAACAGCTTACTCTCGAACCAATCCACGCACAGGAACCCATAAAATAATAAACCATAAAATAATAAACCATAAATAATAAACCATAAAATAATAAACCAGGTATCTTCTATTTGTAATCCATCTTCATCAGTATACTTCTTTCTTGTATCTTCCGCTCTCTTCAGGGGTCTTCTTCTCTTCTTCGGCCACGCCCTTGTCTTCTTTCTTCTGTAAGAGGTCCTTCCTCCTCGGCGTCTGCCTTCAAAATGAGACGACATAGGCTTTTATAGGCCTATGACGTCACATTGTCGTCATATGGTTCCCACGGCCCTGATTGGGCCATGAAAACCATGTGATTTTGTGGCAAAAAAATAATTTTGATGACGTCATTTAAAGGCAAAAATGCCAGCCAATCAGAATGGCTGTGCTTCTATTGCCTTTAAGATGATGTCATGAAAAGAAAGATGGCCGGCCTCACATGATACGGTAGCCAATCAGAGCGTGGGAAATACATCCCAACTCTGATTGGCTTTAGTACCATGTGACAGGCTTTAAATGATGTCACATCCGTTCTCCCCAAAGCCTCTGTCACATGGTCTACTAGAGCCAATCAGGGTAGGGATGTAGTTCCCACGTTCTGATTGGCTACTGTACCATGTGAGGCCGGCCATCTTTCTTTTCATGATGTCATCTTAAACGCAATTGAAGCAGAGCCTTTCTGATTGGCTGGCGTCATTGCCTTTAAATGAAGTCGTCAAAATTAATTTTTTGCCCCCAAATCACATGGTTTTCGTGCCGTGGGAACCATATGATGACAATGTGACGTCATAGGCCTATAAAAGCCTATGTCGTCCCACTTTGAAGGCAATCGTCAAGGAGGAAGGACCTCCTACAGAAGAAAGAAGACCAGGGCATGGCCGAAGAAGAGAAGAAGACCCCGGAAGAGAGCGGAAGATACAAGAAAGAAGTATACAGATGAAGATGGATTACAAATAGAAGATACCTGGTTTATTATTTTATGGTTTATTATTTTATGGTTTATTATTTTATGGATTCCTGTGCGTGGATTGGTTCGAGAGTAAGCTGTTCAACGGGAGTCGGTGAGTGTGAGTGGGTCAAGTAATGGTAAGTGAACAAAAGAAATGTATTTTTTTTAACTTGTACATGTTTTTTTTTTACATGTGTTTTTTTTTTTTTAAAGATCATTTCTTGCCACTGTATGTATGTATGTATGTATGTATGTATGTATGTATGTATGTATGTATGTATGTATGTATGTATGTATGTATGTATGTGTGTATGTATGTCTAGATCGATATATACATACATGGTAAGAAATTATTTTGTTTGAAAAGCTTGTTTTGCAGTATTTAAAATGATTTTGGCTATGCTGCTATGCATAAATGTGTGTGTAATGTATTTTCGAATTAGATAGATGTAATTTTTGGTCTTGTATGGTGTACTTTAGGTCATGGTGAGGCTTGCTTTTGTATATTGTATTCTTTTTGGTACTTATATTTTGTCTTATGGTAACTTGTTCTGTTTAACGATTGAACTAGTTAATTGTGTAATTGTTATGGATGGTATTTAAATTGTTTTGGGATGTGATTAAGGAATGCTAATTGATTTATGGTGACTTGCTTGGTTTAAATAGTATACTTGTTTGGATGTAATGGTATTTTGTTAGGAATATTTTATTGTTAACATTGATTTGCAGAGAGTACATGGTGCATAGATTGTATGCATCATTTATACAATGTAAATTCAATGTTTTGATGGCATTTGATGCTTTAGATTGGAAGATGAGATTTGATTTGTTTCGGAAATAGGATTTTATTTGACTGTGACTGATATGGAGAAGTGGTATTTTTATTAGAGCATGTTTTTGTTAACCCTTACACATTTATTTGTATATTGGTTCATCCTATATGTGTGTGCATATATATATATATATATATATATATATATATATATATATGTATATATATATATATATATATATATATATATATATATATATATATATATATATATATATATATATATATGTGTGTGTATATATATAGTTGCATGATGAAGCCACTGTATAAATGAATGGGTGAAGGCTGGGTATCGGGCCAGCGTGGCTTAACCCTTAATTACCTTTGCGGTTATTATCCGATAAGGTGATTAAGGGGTTAATTGATCTCAGAATGTAATTGCAATCTATTGGCTATGTATTTTGTTGGCAACGGAGGACACAGATTTTGCTGGCGAGGGGGCTTCTTATTGATGAGGTCAGTAGAACTTTATTTATTTTATTATGCTAGTTATTGTTTTTAATAATGGGCAGATAATCTATTATCCCTATCTGGATAATAGTTATTTTGCACATTATTGTACTGTTTGTGTTGTGGGGGCGGGGGGGATTGATTTATTTAATTTATAGGACATGTTTATTTTTTTAACATACAGGGTTGGATCCTTTTGGTCTGCGGGAGACCTCTGAAGACAACCTGAGGTATCCTCGGGCTTCTCACGGGTACCAGGCTGTCGGGTCCCCGGGGGACACCTGCGGGGAAGAACCGGTGACCCCACATTTTTGGGGGCACCGCAGACCTGTAGGGACCACCCGTGGGTCCCCATACCCCCGTGGGAACCACCCGAAGCACCTCAGACACCTGTGGGTCTGACCCGGGGCCCCACAGACATCCGCGGGCCTACCGTGGAGACCCCATTGTGGCCCACGGTGACCCGCGGAGACCACATGGTGCACCATGGCGCCTGGCGGGAACCACCAACAGGCCTCCAGACCCTGTTTGAAAAATGGTTCTGGGCTACTGTAGGTCTGTGAGGTGACCCGTCAGGCCCACCGGGGACTCCCGTGGGCCTCGGGTATTAACCCTGTATGTTAAATAATAAATCATGTATTTATGGGGGGGCACAGGGGGTGGGTCTATGTATTTAATCAATATAATGATGTATATTGTGGGGCAGTGTATTGTTTTTATTGTGGGTACTGTGGGTGGGGGAAGGGGGTATTGGCCCCAAGGGTATGTAGGTAGGCCTCCCGGCTGGGTATTGGGTGATAGAGGGTGGTTAGGCCTCACGGGGTGGGGGGTTAGTGGGGGAGGGTATGTAGGCCTCCCGAGTGCTGGGTGAGGGTGGGTTAACCCCTTAATGACTGTAGCAGTTAATAACCGCTATGGTGATTAAGGTGTTAGGGGACATTACATTGGCTGTTTTTATTCTTGTTTATGTTTTGCAGCATCGGAGGAGGGCATGGACGGTGATGAAGATGAGGATGGCCTTCATCATGGCAGCCGGACATGGGTGAGTGCTATATGTATTTATTGTATTTATTGTTCTTTATGTATTTTAAATGGGCAAATTCACTACTATCCATATGTGGATAATAGTTATTTTGCACATTACTATACTGTATCTGTTAATGGTGGTGTATTTATGTGTTGTAATTTTTTTGGGGTTCACTGAATTGGTACTGCAGGCCTGCGGGGAACACCCGAGGGCCACCACCGGCCTCTAGTATCATTGCTGTGCATCCCAAAAATGTTCTATATGTAATGGGGTATAGGGGTTGTTGGGGGCACAGGGGGTGTATGTTTATTGCAATGTTTATTGGGGGCAATTGTCCCCAATAAACATGCTATTATGCCTTAACCCCTTCATTGCCTTAGCGGCTATCCGCTATGGTAATGAAGCAGCATTAATATTTTTTAATAATATTGTGCAGGAGCAGGGGGTCCCCTGAGCTGAACCGCATTGTTTTCTGGCTAAGGGACCCCCTGCTTTCCGATTTACAGGCCCCGGTTTGGGGCATCGGTTCCAGTGTCGCCGCCATATTTATAGCGGGCACGTCGCGTATGGGACGCTATAAAGATGGCGGCGATACTGCCACCCGATAACACATACTGGGGCCTGTAACTCGGGAAGCAGGGGGTCCCTGGTCCACAAATCAATGCGGTTCAGCTCAGGGGACCCCCTGCTCAAAGTACACTATTATTAAAAATACATTCATGCTGCTTCGTTACCATAGCAGATAGCCGCAAAGGTAAGGAATGAGTGTTTATTGATATGTGTGTTTTATTCATAGTGTAGATGTGCAGAGGGTCTCCGGAGCTGAACCGCTTTGGTTTTAGGTACGGGGACCCCATGCTTCCCGAGATACATGCCCCTTTATGGGGTGCCAGTATCCCTCTGCTTTGTTTACATTCCGTGGTCACGTGATCGGGACATTTAAATGCAGAGGGATACCGGCACCTCATAAAGGGGCCTGTATCTCGGGAAGCAGGGGGTCCCCGGACCTGAAACCAATGCGATTCAGCTCCGGAGACACCCTGCACATGTACACTATGAATAAAATTGTATTTAAAAGAATTTTTAATGTGCCGATGTTTGTGCCGAGAGAGCGGCGGATCTCTCTCTGCTGCAGGCTGATCTCAGCAGGGGACAGCTTCTCGGCAGCTTCTCGCCAGGCAGCCTGTCTCGCCACTGGTTACTCGCCATTTTTTTAAATGGTGGTAGTGCATTCATTCGCCAGGGATTTGGCCCTTCCTTCATACAGCGAGGTCAACACGCCAAACAGGGCAAATTCGAACCCCTGGCGAATGCAATTTTCCGCTGCTTAGTGCATAGACCCCTTTATGTTCATATGGAGAAGAAACATAAGTGAGTACTGTGTCTTGTTGAAGATTTTCCTCTACATTTATCATTACCCCCAATGAGGTTGCAGCATTTTTGAGACACCATTATTTACTTTCAACTTCAGGAGGGTTAATTGCTATTGATGATTCCAATATCACTAATTTCACTCTATTATAAATACCCACTCCATGCATGAGTTATCTTTTTTACCTTTTCACTTTTTTTGATACAATCAAGATACATTTATATTCTGGACCTATTTAATCCCCCTTTTTCTCCTTCTTGCTGAATATGTCATCTATGAACCTATGCCACAGTATGATCTTATTGAGGAACTCATTATTGTGCAAAATATATGAGTCCTCCCAATATCGCATGAAGATATTCATGCATGTGGCGGCACATGTTGTGCCATTGCTCTGCCGCACAGCTGTAGGTAGAACTCTCCCTGAAACATGAAATAGTTTTTTTGAGAATTAAATAAATCCATTAAGTATAAAAGCTCTTTGTTTGGTGGTAAAAGACCATAGATGTTCAGATAGTACTCTGTGGCCTCCTTACCTAATATATACTTAATGCAGGTGTACAAGGCCTGTTCATCACACATGGCCCAAATGTATGATGATTTCCACACAATCTCTTTAATAACCTGCCAAAAGTGGATTGTGTCCCTAAGATGGGATCTGAGTTGACTGACCATGGTTGTAGAAAATGGTCAATATAGTCATATAGGTTGCTCAAGACTGACCCACCCCCAAAATTATTGGCGACCAGGGGGTGACATTAATGTTTTGTGTATCTTTGGTAGACGATACATCACCAGAATGACAGGATGTTTTATAAAGACAAATTTATATTATTGTGTGATAATGTTCCCTTCTCTCTTGACCTCATTGAGTATAACTCTAATTCTACAAATGTTATAGTTGGATCTTTTTTTATCCTCTCATAGGTACTCATATCTCCCAAGATTATGTTCACTTCCCTGATATAAATCACCAGGCCTCTCCCCTTGTCAGCTTGTCTAAACACAATTTCCTAATTGTCAATTGTTTTTTTAGGACATTTTTCTCTGCCCTTGACACATTTTCTTTTATATGAAGTTCTTTCATGCACAAATCCGCAAAATCCTTATTTACACTTTGAGTTAAATTCTCTATGGACTTGCACCTTGAGTGTAGTGGATTAAACTTGGATTTGTTTTTAAGGCCACTATTCTCACGTGGCTAGTTATTAGTTTCCATCTCTGATTCTACTAGCTGGTCTAGAGTATCTAGGGTGGTTTCTAATGGGCTTACAAGGGTAGTACTAGATATTGTAAATATATCTGCTGTAGATAGGCACACTTGTGAGACCTGCATACACTGTTATTCTTACAGAAGTGTAAGACCGCTGTCCTATCTGTTTACACCTGACATCATGTAATAGTAAATGCTTACATTTAACATTAGTTGCCAATACCTTTACTAATGTGTGACATTCACATAAAGTGAGAGGTGTCCTCATGCAAAGGACAAACAATTCTGTGATACAGCTGTAGCAGACATTATTGCACTCGCTCATACACCAGCGGGTGCAATAACACATTAGCCCTGCCTCTTTTTCGTACAAACCTAATTTAAAAACAATGGTGTCTGCTCCGGCTTGCAAGTTGTGTGTGTCCAACTACAATTCACCAGCGGGAACAATAATGTATTTTACATTCATAGACATATCTGTATTTAAATCCATGGATATGTCTTGAACTTAAATAAATTCTTTCTTAATATTTGTATGTTTTTGGTAAAAACACTGCACACGTCAATTATTAAGGCCCACCTTTTGCAATAATGTTCTTCTACTTGTCTAAACGGGCTGCTATATGCAAACACACCATTATTCTCGGTCAATTACTAGCACGTGAACTAGAGTACTTACAATATTTAAAAATGTGCATGGACAAGATAAAACATGAAAATTCTTGCTTGCATAACAACCCTATTAGTATATTACAATTTTGTGACATGAATGTGTCTCATTTTAATAAATACGATGACAAAACATACAGTCTTCATTGTTATTGTAGACCTCTGTGAAATTACTTTTCTTTGTAATTTAAAAATAGCAGAAGTTTAAGCTTTGTGGATTACTCAAAAAACTATGGCGGCTGAAGAAAACATATTGAAATATAGGCTCTATGTCAATTGATGTATTGTATAACCTTAACCTACTTTTAGACTTACTGTAGCTCTAATTTTGCTGAAAGATGGAATATGAAAAGCATATATATTCTAAGATTTAACAGTATATCTGCTTTGAAGTTTAGCTAATCACAGCCAATGAATTTCCCCCTTTTGGGGCACAATGGAGATGGTTAGATCTAATGAAGACTGTTAGTAGACATTGAATATCCTAATTTCCTGCTTCAACAGAGCGTGTAACTGAAGTGAACACGGACATATTTGTCACCAGCTTTGGGCCCGTTTCTGATCATGACATGGTAAGTATGATGCATTTTTTACAATTAGCATTATATTCTGTATTAGTGGAGTATGAATTAAATGTCTATGTGCAAAGAAAAATAGCTTAATAATATTTGCTTATGGTAATGGACTTATTAAGGGCTAATTTTACCTATAAATCTTCTGAGCATACTGTATTATGATTCCGGTTCTTATGTGTGGGTGCCATGACTGACCTATGGTAAATTTTTGATCTACTATAGATTTGCAATTATCTAAGATATTTTAATCTTAAATAATTAATAAGATAGCTAAATGTTTTATCTGTGAGACGATATTGTTTGTTACAAAATTATCTGCATACAGTACATAAGGAAATATGTCACAATTGATCCAAAATTGGCATGGAAAAAAATAGTCCCTGGGAATTTGCTATTCATTATAAAATATTTTATTACTGTAAATATGGTCTATTTCTCAAATAAACAAATACATATAATTTGAGAATAAAGTATGTTTCCTTTTATCACATCATCCATATTCTCTTGAAGTGCTACACATTGTTTAAATGCTGATATTTTTAATCGGTTTTCTGCATGTCCTGCTTTAGGGCAAATTAATAGTAAGATGTCAATTTGACTGTAACTTTTTCAGCACAGAACTGTTTTTAAAAACTGGTCTGTTTAAATTTGATGCTAAGAATAGCAGCAACATACAGTATGCACTTGTAAATATGTTGTGTAGTAAGTGGAAGCCTACTATGAAGTAATTGGAAGCATATAATTATACACAAAAATACAGGATTTCATACATTACATTACAGTAGGTTTGTCTGCAACACCTTCCTAACTCCTACTATTGACATCTCTCAAACTGCAAGATAATGTTAAAAAATAGAGGCAGTGTTCCTTCACACAATTATGGTAATAGACAAATAAAAAGGCAAAATGTCTTTAAAATACTTTATGGACCCAACAGAGTTTAGATTGGTGAGTCTCCATTACGAATATAAATGTGCAGTTGCACTCCTCCTCAGATTTCAATATTAATATACAGATGTAGCTGGCCTCTGTGTTCTCAGTGCTGATGGAATCTGCGGTCCAGATGCCGCGACTTACCCTGGCAGTGAGAAATTCTACATGGAAAATTCCATTTGACACAATGGACCTTCTGCACGCAGCCGTGGCTTTTACTGTCCCTGGAGCTGCATTATTTTGGTTTTACTACCGTGGCTCCGGGGACAGTAAGTCTTGCTACTGTATATATTTATAGTCTCCTATTTTTTTTATACTTTTACACCTGGCATTACTTTTTATATGTTATGTGACAGTTTGGATTAGGAAAATATGTGATTTTAGTATTTTATGGTACAATTTCAACATATAATATGTGTGGTACATTTTAAACTTAGGTGAAATCAGTAAAATTATTTTCATTGAGAGAGAGGAGTTGCCTTGTGGTTAAAACATTGTTAGGGAAACGATAGACACTGGGGCAGATACTCAGAGCTCCGTTAAAGCAGCAGTTCAAGCAATATCTTATGTGTGTTTTTTTAATAAATCAGTACTGTACTACTGTATGAGAAAATACTTGTAGCATTTAAAAATGTTTTAAAGGCATTTTTAATGTTTCTAATGTAGGAAGAATTTCCAAAGTGACAGCCCCTTCCCCTTCTGATAGGCTCTGTCTCTTGAGCCCAAACCTCTCTCTAGCAGTGCACCCATTGTATCTAGAAACTGCCCAGTCACATAATATTGCTGGACTACATTGCCCACAATGCTTTGCAAGAACTGAATTAAATATCCCTGATCAAGCAATCGATTACAGAAGAATGGATCAATCTGCAGCTTAGCTAATCACTTGTCAGAGTGCAGATTGTATTGATGCACATATTGAATGGAAAAAAATATATATATATATATGTTTTAAACGGCAGCTTGAACTGCAGCTTTAAATCAGGGCAAATAATGTGAGGCTACTTAAATAGGTAACAAACGTTATGTTCCCTGAGGTTAACGCAGATTTACAAAGCTAATTTTATGCCAAAACAATGTCTGCTTGGGCCCTCATTAGCATATGGCTAACGCCCTAGTAGCCAGTTAACATCGGGAAAAGACACCCGGCGCTATCTGGCAGTAATACTGTCTCACTTTAACCCTATTCTAAGGAAGGTAGCAGGTATATATTGCAATGCCAGATATTCCTGGCTTCTGTCGTAGAAAACCCCCAAATATAATTAACCCCTTTGAAGCCATATTAGCCATGAGGACATGCATTATGCAAGCCTACAAGGGATTAACCGCCTCTCTTAATACCCCATGGGTGGCCTAACCTCCCTCCCTGTGTCATCTACCTCGTTAATCTGCCCCCACAAACATACCATCTACTTTACTGGCCATTAGGTGGCTAATATGGCTAATGGCCAATATAAACACAATATACAATTACACCCCAACCAATAAAATATTAACAACACATAGACATACACAAATGTGTAAAAGTTAAAAATAACCTTTTCAGTGTCAGCAGGACTAGCGAGGCTACCTAGGCTCTTTCAAGGAGAGCCAAGGTAGCCACAATGGCACTCAATGGGTACCTGAAAAAAATATTTAACTTACTGCATCCTAGTTAACTGCTTCTATCTTCAGGACAATGAGCCCCTCAGAACAAATCCCCTCAAAAGGGCCAATCGCCAACCATAAAAAATACATTCCACTGGTCCGATGGTCAAAAAACATCAAATTTCAAATCACAAAACAAGCAAAATTAAAAACAATACACATACAGTACCTAATGGCAAAAATAAACAAAAAAGCCCAAGAAAAATTACATAACCAAATCAATCAAGACTCGATGGCCTACTTGTAATCTGAGGCCATCCCTTGCCACCTTGACCTCAATCCTCTTTTTATTGACGATAAGTAAGTCTGTTTTTCGTTTTTTTTATTGAAGATCTGTAAGTATTTCTTGTTAAATCTTATTTTCTTCTTTCGTCTACTGTTCCTGTAGATGTCTTCATCATCTTTCTTCAGCCTCTGGATGTTGTTATTGCTTAAACTTCCGGTCTTCTGCGACAGCCATGGCCTTTGATAGTTTATTTATTTATAAAATGTTTAACCAGGAAGGCATACATTGAGAGTTACCTCTCGTTTTGAAGTATGTCCTGGGCATAGAGTTATGATCACAAATACATGGTTAGAAATACATAGTTATATTAATTGAAAAGGGTATATTGGAGGTCAGAGCTGTCACACAAGAACTGTAATGGTATCACATGGCACAGCAACCAATAAGATTATTTGTTGTACCATGTGATTGTCGCTTGGTAGTTATGACATCACAGATTTGGCTAGAGAGGGAAGCTTGGTTTGCCAAATCTGTGAAATATAGAATGCGTTTTTTATGGTTTATCACCGGCCCTTTTGTGGGTATTGGCTCAATGCCCATAAGATGGAAGTCGTCAACTAGGATGGGGTAAGTCCAATTTTTTTTCCAGATATCCATTGAGTGTCAACTTAAGTTAACATGTTGTTAAGTTAATAACAGAACTTTGTAGCTTTGTAAATCTGTCCTACTGTGCTTTAGATTACAACGTTTGTAAACTATTTCTAAAAGGAATTATGTCTGCCAATATTTGTCTGTTACAGTTCCTCAATGTCTCAGAGTATAAAACAAAAATCAAATAAAGGTAAAAAAACACATTTGAGGAATCAATTGGGGTTGTTGAGTGGGGATATTGTCAAGGTTCTTAAATTCAGAACTCGCTAAATTCCCATTAATCTTGAATAAACAAATGGGGACAGTATGCTTGAATTTTCATTATCTACTGTAGAAGATTAATTCATTAAAAGATTTTGACATTGTGTAGCACGCACTTGTCAAGACTTCAGTGACGCACTATAATCTTTTTTTTTTATTTATCTGCAACTAGGAATATACAATTGATGTATTCTTTCGACAAGGCTGGAGAGATGAAAGACTGAAATTCAAGGGTCCCATGACCGTTCTCCGACTTAATAATTTAATGGCCAGTAAAATCTGGACACCAGACACATTTTTTCACAATGGAAAAAAATCAGTGGCCCACAACATGACCATGCCTAATAAACTGTTGCGGATCACAGAGGATGGGACTCTGCTTTATACAATGAGGTAAATATACATTGAGACTGTCTACAATATAATTAAGAACCATATAAATTCCATTAACATTTTTTATTTATTTTCTTACAATTATGTTTATGTGGGGGAATGGTGTTTATCAAAGTATTTTTGCTGCAAAATGAAGGCAATACATAGTTCCAACGATTGGAGAGTTTTTCCTATTAGAAATCTATCTATTTCTTGCACACGTAGCAAGCATGGACGCTTTGACAAACAGCTCTGGTAACTTTTTTAAACCTAAACCTATATATAGAGAGAAGTCAGATGCTCTAAAGAAAGACCATACATAGAGTTGAGTGCTCATACAAAATTATATCTACTGCTGCGCCAGCCATTATTCTAAAACTTCTTGGGGGCGTTGTGGTTGCATGTCCTGAATTCCACACGCAATAAATTATGCATCCCCCGTGCTCATGCTGCATTCTCGCCGCCCGGCACCTGCGGTTGAACTGCGGTTGATTCACAGTTGATCTGTTTAATTATAATGGTTCAGATTTTATTGGGGGCAATTCTTTGCGTATCCTCCAGGTGGCAGAAATGTGTCAGAAATGTGATGACATGCATACAGTATGCGTTTCAACAAGGTTCCAATATGCATGAGCGGAAAAAATATTTTATGTTCGGAAGAAGACGCAACATTATATTTTTGTAATACTGCACTGCTTTTCCCTTTAGTATCCTGTATACAGTACAGTATGTGTCCTCATATTTTTTATGTGTATGGCTAAGGAGCCTCAGACTACTTTATGAACTCGTAACGTTAATCTCTGCTTCAAATATACATTTTCAAATTACAATTACTGTACACACACACACACACACACACACACACACACACACACACACACACACACACACACACACACACACACACACACACACACACACACACACACACACACACACACAGACTTGCAGAACTGTACGGCTGTACTGTGTAGGTTGAATTGCTATTAGACTTTTAAGACAACAGCTTGCGATCGCCCACTTGAGTTTCTAGACGGTATTGCAGACAACGCTAAAATGCAATTTTCAGCGCCTGATAGATGGATTCTGCGCCCGATAAAAAACTGATAGAAATCAGAGTCAATTGCTATACAGTTGGAAAACATAGCGCATCATTACCCGGTATTCTGAGTGGTACGGCGTGCGAGGCTTTAGAATAAAGGCTGGCGCCGCTGTACAGTAAATAAGATTTTTACTCTAGTGCAGTTAAAGCTTTTATCAACTGTACAAAAATCTAGGAATAAGACAGATACATGTCTTTGTTAGTAACACACAAATGTTGTAATCAGAGCTAATGGTCTCTAGGAAAAAGAAAAAATTATTAATCTGGCCATACAACAATACATCAAACATTCTAACATCTTCACACTAGCATATTAAAAACAATCTTTGCTTTCCTTTCAATCGACAAATTTAGATTTTTAATAATGTATTTTCCATTTAATTTTTATTGACTACATTGCATGGAATATGGCCTATTTAACCTTACTTTTATGCAAATATAAAATAAATTCTTGGCTATCTTGAGAGCAATGCTCTGCCATTATCACTTACAAACAAATATTTGCAGCTCCTCTTAAAATATTGCGAGGCCAGTAACTCGATAACAATGATCATTTATTTATATGTAGTTTGGCTTTTTCTAACATGAAACTTAGATTCAGATTTAAGATCCATTAATTTAAATAGGGTTGAAATGTTACTGAGCCAGGGAATGAGAGCTTCATAGCATATTGATTAGGACTCTGTGAAATGGATCTCTGAGAGAAGATTTTCAGTATGGAAAGTGAAAATGTGACATTAGGAAAGATCAATTTGAAATTAGGAATGTTATTAATTTACCATCTTGTGAAGTAGTAATCCATTGGTAGCTTAATCTGATCATGAATACGTTTTCACTTTCTTAGCCTAATACAGTATTTGACTGTAGTGTTTCAGGATATAAATTTGCCATGCTTGTTGTCTTACCACTGTACCATAAATGACAGGTATTTCTAGACATATAAAGAATATTAGTTTGAAATGTGAATGTATCCATATACAGCTGAAACCCGTTATAACGCGGTGCACGGAGTCCACATAATGAGACCGTGTTATAACCGGGATCGCTCGGCGGCCCTTTTTGCAAAAACCCCCCAAAAAACTTGGAGATGTTTTTAAATCGGAAGCCACGCTCAGATCACGTTAGAAGCGATCTGCATTGTAGCGTATCGCGCCCTTACGGGGTTGAGCTGTAATGATTGTTTTTATTTTATGCTGTAAGTATGAATGATGTTCTATTCAGTGTTCATTTCACTTTTCAGTTGTTTAATGTGTCTTAAGAAAAAACATTGTGAATTTGAATAGACAATATTTGCTCTGTAACATAGATGTCATTTTCTTTACTCATCTATTTTAGATTGACAGTGCGGGCTGAATGCCCCATGCATTTGGAAGATTTCCCAATGGATGCACATGCCTGTCCCTTGAAGTTTGGAAGTTGTAAGTTAATAATATATTAGAGCATGAGATGATTGAAATCAATAAAATAACCCTCTTATTAATGTGCAGCTGCACAACCTGGTACTTTGTCTGTTGGTACAGTATGTGAATAACTGAGACAATGGTAAATTATCTTTCACAATAGTCCTGTATAAAAACAGTATATTATCTTACTCGTTGTTTTGCTGTCTTGTAAGAAAAGGGAATCACTGTGTATTCCACAAAATGTTTACAAATTTGCTCCTATCAATTTTGGCTATTACAAGCCCTCATGCATTTCATTTGTACTGCTCTTTTCAACCACACGCCATTCTTCCCATGCTTACTTACTCCTCCTGTAACTTTAAACTTGATTGCAAAGAATCCTTTGGCCTTCGATATAGATATCCAGATGAGGATTCCAAAAGTGGAAAAAAGATGGTGCAGAGCAGCAATAAGTGTGGGGCTCAGCACATCAAGAATGGGTTAAAAACAATGATTGAATTGGGTGACATCAAGGACTGTGACAACAGTTACTCTGATGCATTTCGCATAACACAGCGCTTTGGCAAAGTGTGACAAACCACTGTGTTGCGCAAAATGAGTCAGAGTAACTGTTGTCACCATCATTGATGTCACCCAGTTCAATAAGTCATTTTTAACCCATTCTTGATGTCCTGAGACCCACAATTTTGGGATCCACATCTGGACATCAACTTGCTGGAAGCACACCACTGAGTAAAGAAGTCTCTACATCCTGTGAATACTACCAAGTGACAGGACGGCCTGTATGCAAGGTTAGACAATAGCCCACATGTGCAGTTTCAGGGTAAACCAAATCATATCTATACCACTAAAGGTATCTGCCAATATCCTTTTGTGAGGTCTAGGGTGGAGATATACTCTGCTTTACCAAAGGAGTCAAGCAATTCATCCACTCTTGGCATTGGGTATGCATCGAATCTGGATACGGCATTTACCTTTCGGAGGTCCACGCAAAACCTCACCTTCCCATCTGGTTTAGGGACCAACACTATAGGGCTACAACATTCACTGTGTGACTCCTTGATCACGCCCTATTCCAACATGTCTATTATCTCCCTCTCTACATGTCTTTTCAGCCTTCTGGCGATCTGTAGGGACGGGACCGTCCTTTTACACCAGGTTCCGTCTCAATCCTATGGGACACTAAATCAGTCTGCCCTGGCAGCTCGTAAAATACATCTGAAAACTGGTCACATAATTCCAGTAGGTCTGACCTTGTTCTGTTGTTAACTGACCTCCCATAGGGACCTGATGGTCATTGTAAGTACTACCCTTTGGAGCCTGTGGACCCAAATCCGTCTCAACCTTCCAGAGTGTGGATGAATAGCGATCTCATCGTTTTCCAGGGTTTCAGCAGGTTTACGTGATAGATTTGTTTACCCTTCCTGGACCCTGGTTGAGAGATTTCATAGTTCACCTCTCTTGTGCGGCAGAGAACTTGGAAAGGACCATGCCACTTCGCTAGGAGTTTACTCTCTGAAGTCGGTAATAGCAGCATCACTTGGTCCCTAGGTTATAATGCCTTATGCGGGTATTTTGTTATACTGCCTAGGAGTGGGTAGAAATATGATTCACCTCCATGCTTCCTGATAGACCCAAAGCAGAATTAAGAATGGACCGCTGCCATAGGGCTCTGCGCTCAAAACCCCTGCCAAATAACCCACCAAGGGATGTCATAATTCGATTGCACTATTTTAGAACAAAAGAACAAATCTCACAAATTACAAGGTCTTCCCCCACAACCTCCTTTGCAGTAGTAAAAATACTAATTTTTCAGGACATCTCCCCTACTACACTTGGTAGGAGAAAGGCCCTCCATCCTATTACCAAGATCTTAAGGGATAAAAGATTAAGGTATCGGTGGGCATTTCCATTTGGTCTGCTGGCCATAAAAAATGGCAGGGCCCACACACTCAGGGACATATAGGGTGGTGTTGCATTCCTGAAGGGCCTAGGAGTGAATGAGGAGTTTACTCACCAGCAAGGATAGCGACCTTCACTAGAGGAGAGCTGGGGCAGAGTGAGTAACCCGTCAAGAGAGCGTAAATACAAAGACACAGTGGCTGATTTATCCAATTAAGCCTTTAAAGGGGTATGTCCATTTTGCTGCAGTAAATAGTTTCAGCTCTTAAAAGGGCTACTCCAGTTGGCAATGTTGTACATTGAGGAATGGCACGGTCCGATCCCAAAAACACTCCGGTCCGGTTATTTCTGAGATTATAGCGAGAGTTAAAAATGAGAAAACGAAAATGAGGTAAAATAAATTAAATAAATAAATAAGTTAAAGAAGAAAATGGCTGTTTCACATGGCAGCCTGGCGGGAATCCAGAGGAAGAGCATGAAGACCCCGGAAGGAGAGAGCGGAGGATCGAGTGCACACTGCAGAGGCTGCTGCCCAGGATGTGTGGTGATGCGCATGGTTATAGATGTGGGTATGTGTAGGTGTATGTATGTAGGTATCACCGTCCATGCCCCCTCCTATGCTGCAAAACAGAAACAAGAATAAAAACAGCCAATGTAATGTCCCCTAACCCCTTAATCACCATAGTGGTTATTAACCGCTACAGTCATTAAGGGGTTAACCCACCCTCACCCACCACTCGGGAGGCCTACATACCCTCCCACACTACCCCCCACACCGTGAGGCTTAACCACCCTCACCCAATACCCAGCCGGGAGGCCTACCCACATACCCTTGGTGCCAATACCCCCTCCCCCCACCCCCAGTACCCACAATAAAAACAATACACTGCCCCACAATAAACATCATTCTATTTATTAAATACATAACCCACCCCCTGTGCCCCCCATAAATACATGATTTATTATTTTACATACAGGGTTCATACCCCAGGCCCATGTGAGTCCCCGGTGGGCTTGACGGGTCACCTCACAGACCTACAGGTTACCAGCATCATGTTTCACACAGGGTCTGGAGGCCTGTTGGTGGGTCCGGCCAGGCGCCATGGCCCACCAGGTGGTCTCTGCGGGTCACCGTGGTTCACAATTGGGTCCCCACGGTAGGCCCGCGGATGTCTGGGGGCCCTGGGTCAGACCCACAGGTGTCTGAGGGGCCTCGGGTGGTTCCCACGGGGGTCTGGGGTCCCACGGGTGGTCCCTACGGGCCCACGGTGCCCCCACAGATGTGGGGCCACCGGGTCTTCCCCACAGGTGTCCCCTGTGGACCCGCCAGCCTGATACCCGTGAGAAGCCAGAGGATACCGCAGGTGGTCTCCAGAGGTCTCTCACAAACCAAAAGAAACCAACCCTGTATGTAAAAAAAATAAACCTGACCTATACATTAAATACATCAATCCACCCCCCCCCCCCCCACAACACATACAGTACAATAATGTGCCAAATAACTATTATCCAGATAGGGATAATAGATTATTTGCCTATTATTAAATACATTAACTAGCATAATAAAATAAATAAAGTTCTACTGACCTCATCAATAAGAAGCCCCCGTCGCCAACAAAATCCTTGTCCTCTGTTACCAACAAAATACATAGCCAATACATAGCCAATACATTGCAATTACATTAAGATATCAATTAACCCCTTAATAACCTTATTGGATAATAACTGCAAAGGTAATTAAGGGGTTAAGCCACCCTGGCCCGATACCCACCCTTCACTCATTCATTTGTACAGTGGCTTCATCATGCAACTATATATATACACATATATATATATATATATATATATATATATAGAGAGAGAGAGAGAGAGAGAGAGAGAGAGAGAGAGAGAGAGAGAGAGAGAGAGAGAGAGAGAGAGAGAAAGAGAGACACACACATGATGAACCAATATAAAAATAAATGTAGAAGGGTTATCAAAAACATGCTCTACTGCAAGTACCACTTCTCCATACAGACACAGTACAATAAAATCATATTTCCTTAAAAAATCCAATCTCATCTTCCAATCAAAAGCCTCAAATGCCAATCAAAGCATTGCATTTACATTGTATACATGATGCATGCAATCTACGCACCATGTACACCCTGCCAATGAATGTTAACAATAACATATTCCAAACAAAATACCAATACATTGAAACAAGTATACTATTTAAACCAATCAAGTCACCATAAATCAATTAGCATTCATTAATCAAATCAATAAACAATTTAAATTCCATCCATAACAAATAAACAATTAACTATTTCAATCGTTAAACAGAACAAGTTACCATCAGACAAAATATAAGTACCAAAATGAATACAATATACAAAATCAAGCCTCACCATGACCTAAAGTACACCATACAAGATCAAAAATTACATCTATTTAATTCTAAAATACATTACACACACATTTATGCATAGCAGCATAGCCAAAATCATTTTAAATACTGCAAAACAAGCTTTTAAAACAACATAATTTCTTACCCTGTATGTATATATCGATCTAGACATACATACATACATACATACAGTGGCAAGAAATGAACTAAAAAAAAAAAAAAAAACACATGTAAAAAACAAAAAAAAATTGAACAAGTTAAATAAAATACATTTCTTTTGTTCACTTACCATTACTTGACCCACTCACCGACTCCTGTTGAACAGTTTACTCTCGAACCAATCCACGCACAGGAACCCATAAAATAATAAACCATAAAATAATAAACCAAAACAATCCATGGGTCTACTATTTGTAATCCATCTTCATCTGTATTCTTCTTTCTTGTATCTTCCGCTGTCTTCCGGGGTCTTCTTGTCTTCTTCGGCCACGCCCTGGTCTTCTTCTTCTGTAGGAGGTCGTTCCTCCTCGGCGTCTGACTTCAAAATGAGACGACATAGGCTTTTATAGGCCTATGACGTCACATTTTCATCATATGGTTCCCACGGCCCTGATTGGGCCGTGAAAACCATGTGATTTGGGGGGGACAAAAATAATTTTGATAACGTCATTTAAAGGCAATGACGCTAGCCAATCAGAATGGCTTTGCTACAATTACCTTTAAGATGACGTCATGAAAAGAAAGATGGCCGGCCTCTCATGGTACGGTAGCCAATCAGAGCGTGGGAACTACATCCCTACTCTGATTGGCTCTAGTAGACCATGTGACAGAGGCTTGGGGGAGAACGGATGTGACGTCATTGAAAGCCTGTCACATGGTACTAGAGCCAATCAGAGTAGGGATGTATTTCCCACGCTCTGATTGGCTACCGTACCATGTGAGGCCGGCCATCTTTCTTTTCATGACGTCATCTTAAAGGCAATTGTAGCACAGCCATTCTGATTGGCTGACGTTATTGCCTTTAAATGACGTCATCAAAATTAATTTTCCCCCCCAAATCACATGGTTTTCACGGCCCAATCAGGGCCGTGGGAACCATATGACGAAAATGTGACATCATAGGCCTATAAAAGCCTATGTCGTCTCATTTTGAAGTCAGAAGCCGAGGAGGAAGGACCTCCTACAGAAGAAGAAGACCAGGGCGTGGCCGAAGAAGACAAGAAGACCCCGGAAGACAGCGGAAGATATAAGAAAGAAGAATACAGATGAAGATGGATTACAAATAGAAGACCCATGGATTGTTTTGGTTTATTATTTTATGGTTTATTATTTTATGGTTTATTATTTTATGGGTTCCTGTGCGTGGATTGGTTCGAGAGTAAGCTGTTCAATGGGAGTCGGTGAGTGAGTCAAGTAATGGTAAGTGAGCAAAATAAATTTATTTTATTTAACTTGTTCAATTTTTTTTTTTGTGTTTTACATGTGTTTTTTTTTTTATTTCTTAGATCATTTCATGCCACTGTATGTATGTATGTATGTATGTATGTCTAGATCGATATATACATACAGGGTAATAAATGATGTTGTTTTAAAAGCTTGTTTTGCAGTATTTAAATTGATTTTGGCTATGCTGCTATGCATAAATATGTGTGTAATGTATTTTAAAATTAGATAGATGTAATTTTTGGTCTTGTATGGTGTACTTTAGGTCATGGTGAGGCTTGCTTTTGTATATTGTATTCTTTTTTATACTTATATTTTGTCTGATTGTAACTTGTTCTGTTTAACGATTGAAATAGTTAATTGTTTATTTGTTATGGATGGAATTTAAATTGTTTATTGATTTGATTAATGAATGCTAATTGATTTATGGTGACTTGATTGGTTTAAATAGTATACTTGTTTCAATGTATTGGTATTTTGTTTGGAATATGTTATTGTTAACATTCATTGGCAGGGTGTACATGGTGCGTAGATTGCATGCATCATGTATACAATGTAAATGCAATGCTTTGATTGGCATTTGAGGCTTTTGATTGGAAGATGAGATTGGATTTTTTAAGGAAATATGATTTTATTGTACTGTGTCTGTATGGAGAAGTGGTACTTGCAGTAGAGCATGTTTTTGATAACCCTTCTACATTTATTTTTATATTGGTTCATCATGTGTGTGTCTCTCTTTCTCTCTCTCTCTCTCTCTCTCTCTCTCTCTCTCTCTCTCTCTCTCTCTCTCTCTCTCTCTCTCTCTCTCTCTCTCTCTCTCTCTCTCTCTCTCTCTCTCTCTATATATATATATATATATATATGTGTATATATATAGTTGCATGATGAAGCCACTGTACAAATGAATAGGTGAAGGGTGGGTATCGGGCCAGGGTGGCTTAACCCCTTAATTACCTTTGCGGTTATTATCCAATAAGGTTATTAAGGGGTTAATTGATATCTGAATGTAATTGCAATGTATTGGCTATGTATTGGCTATATATTTTGATGGCAATGGAGAACAAGGATTTTGCTGGCGACGGGGGCTTCTTTGTGATGAGGTCAGTAGAACTTTATTTATTTTATTATGCAAGTTAATGTGTTTAATAATGGGCAAATAATCTATTATCCCTATCTGGATAATAGTTATTTGGCACATTATTGTACTGTATGTGTTGTGGGGGGGGGGGGGGTGGATTGATGTATTTAATGTATAGGTCAGGTTTATTTTTTTTACATACAGGGTTGGTTCCTTTTGGTTTGCGAGAGACCTCTGGAGACCACCTGCAGTATCCTCGGGCTTCTCACGGGTATCAGGCTGGCGGGTCCACGGGAGACACCTGCGGGGAAGAACTGGGGGCACCGCGGACCTGTTGGGACCACCCGTGGGTCCCCAGACCCCCGTGGGAACCACCCGAGGCCCCTCAGACACCTGTGGGTCTGACCAGGGGCCCCAGACATCCGCGGGCCTACCGTAGGGACCCAATTGTGTCCCCCGGTGACCCGCGCAGACCACCTGGTGGGCCTCGGCGCCTGACGGGACCCACCAACAGGCCTCCAGACCCTGTATGAAACATGATGCTGGTAGCCTGTAGGTCTGTGAGGTGACCTGTCAGGCCCACCGGTGACTCACGTGGGCCTGGGGTATGAACTCTGTATGTAAAAGAATAAAATCATGTATTTATGGGGGGCACAGGGGGTGGGTTATGTATTTAATAAATAGAATGATGTTTATTGTGGGGCAGTGTATTGTTTTTATTGTGGGTACTGGGGGTGGGGGGAGGGGGTATTGGCACCAAGGGTATGTGGGTAGGCCTCCCGGCTGGGTATTGGGTGAGGGTGGTTAAGCCTCACGGGGTGGGGGGTAGTGTGGGAGGGTATGTAGGCCTCCCGAGTGGTGGGTGAGGGTGGGTTAACCCCTTAATGACTGTAGCGGTTAATAACCGCTATGGTGATTAAGGGGTTAGGGGACATTACATTGGCTGTTTTTATTCTTGTTTCTGTTTTGCAGCATCGGAGGGGGCATGGACGGTGATGAAGATGAGGATGGCCTTCATCGTGGCAGCCGGACAAGGGTGAGTGCAATATGTATTTAATGTATTTATTGTTCTTTATGTATTTAAAATGGGCACATTCACTATTATCCATATGTGGATAATAGTAATTTTGCCCATTACTGTATTGTATGTTTTAGGGGGGGGGTGTATTTATTGCTAAGTATTTGTGTTGTTGGATTTTTTTGGGGGGGGCACAGAATTGGTACTGCAGGCCTGTGGGGAACATCCAAGGGCCCCCTCTGCCCTCTTGTATCATTGCTGATCATCCCAAAAATGTGATATATGTAATGGGGGTATAGGGGTTGTTGGGGGCACAGGGGGTGTATGTTGTTTATTGCAATGTTTATTGGGGCAATTGTCCCCAATAAACATGCTATTATGCCTTAACCCCTTCATTGCCTTAGCGGAGAGCCGGTATGGTAATGAAGCAGCATTAATGTATTTTAATAATATTGTGCGGGAGCAGGGGGTCCCCTGAACTGAACCGCATTGATTTGTGGCTCATGGACCCCCTGCTTCCCGAGTTACAGGCCCCGGTGAGGGGCATCGGGTGCTAGTGTCATCGCCATCTTTATAGCGTCCAAGACCCGACATTGGCTCTATAAAGATGGCGGCGACACTGGCACCCGATGCCCCATACCTGGGCCTGTAAATCGGGAAGCAGGGGTACCTGAGCCACAAATCAATGCGGTTCAGCTCAGGGGACCCCCTGCTCCCGCACAATATTATTAAAAATACATTAAGGCTACTTAATTACTCTAGCGGATAGCCGCTAATGTAAGGAATGATTGTTTATTTATATGTGTGTTTTACTCATAGTGTAGATGTGCAGAGGGTCTCCGGAGCTCAACCGCTTTAGTTTTAGGTCCAGGGACCCCCTGCTTCCAGAGATACCGGCCCCTTTATGGGGTGCCGATATCCCTCTGCATTGTTTACATTCCGCGGTCACGTGATGGGGACATTTAAATGCAGAGGGATACCAGCACCTCATAATGGGGCCTGTATCTCGGGAAGCAGGGGGTCCCCGTACCTGAAACCAATGCGGTTCAGCTCCGGAGACCCCCTGCACATGTACAGTATGAGTAGAATTTGTTTAGAAAGATTTTTATTTTGCAGATGTTTGCTCAGAGAGAGTGGCGGATCTCTCTCTGCTGCAAACACATATCGGCAGAAATGGCCTATCACCAGGTTATCGGGAGGCAGGATTTTTTATCACCGGCTCATCGGCGTTTTGCTTTTGCAGTGATTCGCAACAGATTCGGCCCTTATTGCAAACTGCGAAGGCAAATAGCCAAAATCATGCCGATAGTGAACACTTGCCGAGAGCACTTTTTCGGCGCTTACTGCATGAGGCCCATAGTTTCATAATATCACCATGTATGCCTGTAGAACTGGGACAAGATGCGGCACGTGGTCTTATCTCTGCCCAATTGACTACCTATGGGAGAGTATGGGCTATGGTAAACACTGTTTTAATAAAAAAAATTGGGACTAAAATTTGTCGAATGACCTCCCCTGTTTGTGTAACCTTATTCACACGATATAGGATGTCATTCAGTAGTTCGAAATGTGGAAACACCCTTACACCTTGTTCATTCACTATGTTATAATTGACATGTTACACCATCTCATATTGTCTAGCCAGAGCTGGGTCTTCCCTCTGCCTCTGATGGAAGTCAGGAAGAGCCAGGTCTTGCAGAATTCCCATATCTGTCTGTTCCCCATCCTGGTCATTTCCTGCCTTGACTTGCAGCCTGTTGGGCTGACTATGGTTACCTAGAATTCCAGCCTTTCTTAACCAGTCCTCTTTTTTCGCACGTCTATGGGGAAAGATCTCTGGGGAAAAGGGGAACAAGTCTCCGGGCTTCTCCGGTACAGGAGAAGTAGGCTCCACATGTGTAGGGGCTAACAATGTACCAAAGTAGGGCCAGTCTCGGCCAAGTAGAACAGAGCAGGTAGCAACTCCTACTTGTAGAATAGGGGGTTATTGATCCGCGCTCATGCTTCCTACAGTCTCTGGTGTAAACCAACCCCTTCCTTTTGCTGCTTCTGTGCATGGAGATATTCCCCTCCACACTGAAGATCCACCAAGGAATACTCCACAGGTAGACCAGTCATAGAAAACAAACATTATAATAAAAGTGAATACAAATAACAAGTATCAACTTAAATATAATGAATCTGTTATACAGTGAGATCAGTCCATGCTGCCCTGTCCATGGGTAGAAGGGCAGAAACGCCGAGCTCGAGACAGTCTATCCCGCGCGCTGGGATCTAGTAGTGTCTTCGTCTTGCTCTGCACTGCTACTTCTGGGTATGCGAAGTACCACGCGTTCCGTGTGCTGTTGTGTGCATGTCTCCAAAGTTCACAGTCTCTCTCTCAAGTCAAGTGGCAATTAGCCAAGGGGCTGATCTGCATGCAGTGTCCACAGTGCTCTTACCACAACATGTTTTGCAGACTAATCTGCTTCGTCAGGCGGTAGTTGCAAGCATCCACATCAGCTTTAATATACTATCTCACACAGGTGTGTCAGATATAATCCAATTTCCTGCAGGCAATTGGGTCTATAGATCCCATAAGAAACCCCAAGCAGAAACTCTACACAGGTGTGTCAGATATAATCCAATTTCCTACAGGCAACTGGATCTATGGATATCATAAGAAACCCCAAGCAGAAACTCTACACAGATGTGTCAGATATAATCCCATCTCCTGCAGGCAATTGGGCCTGCAGTGAGCTGCAGGGCGAAAGACAGAGGTGTGTGATAGGGGAGTGATGGGGGGCGTGGCCATGACATCACCCAACAGGTTCACCCTCATTGGCTGAGCTGCTGGGGGGGCATGGCCTAGCACTCCATCGCTAGTATTGATCACAATTTTCTTGTCTGCAGGAAAAACTGGCCTCGCAGCGTGGCGGACACTCCTTGCAGCGGTTCTGGCCTCATTGAGGGGCAGCTCTTGTCCCTAGAGTGCCCACCACAGTGGCACTGCAGCAGGCAGCGGGGGCCTGGCCTCAGTCTACTAAGCAGTAGGCTATGACCCAGGGTCTGTCTCTGTTTGTGTATTTGACCATTCGTAACTGCTATCAGCAGGTCTCTGGGGTGAGCCCTAGATGATCCAGAATAGCAGCCTTTAGTCGCTGATAGTCTCTGGCCTCATCTGCCAGAAGAGCCTGGTAGGCTTCTTGAGATTCTCCTATGAGGAGTGGAGCCAGAGCTGTTACCCATCGATCAACTGTCATGCCTCACCGGTGGGTTATTTGGAATCTCTGGACTAACTGAGTCTGTACCTGGAGTTGGCAATTGGAGAAGCTTTTCCGTCTTCTGAGCGTGCATCTCATCTTGCTTGGCTTGTCACTCAGCTTGCCGGAGCTGCATCTCATCTCACTGGGCTTGCTGGTGCAGGAATTAAGAAAACATTTCCAGCATATTTTTTTTTATTATATGGCCCTTGGATACAGGGGTAATCAGATCCAATTTTTGACACCACCTGTGGCAGGACGGCTTGTAGGCAAGTTCAGACAATAGTCTACATGTGCAGTTTCAGGGTAAACCAAATGTAGAGTGGTTTTATTTCTCCACAACACAAATAATTATGTTGGCACACTGTCCCTTTAAGGCAAAACAAAACTCATAAAAAGAATGTCTACTCCCCATAAGGATATCTTGTTTAACATTCCAGGCCCTATCTATCAGGCTGGCTGGCTGGCTTTGTTCAGTTCCCAACCTCTAAACATATACCACAATTGTTATGGAACAATATTAATGTCCTTACTGTTTCTTTTTTTGGGAATCTCTGTTTCTAGAAAGTGTTTGGGAAATCCTTCTGGATAGGAGCTTGCACAGGACAGCTCTTTGGTCTGCTTCAGCCACCTACTACAAGCAGTAGCCTCCTTATCAAGCTGGTTTTCAGCTGTCTCAGCATACTTCCTTATTTCCCAATTATTCTTACTGAGTTAACTTCTGAGTGATGGATGAAGGACTATGGTATATGTTTCAGGCATAATTATCAGTACCTGACATCAGGCATAATTATCAGTACCTGACATCACCCTGTCACATTCTGTAGTGACCACGGTTATTCTAACACAAACCAATGGCAATCGCCAAAAAGACCCAGGTACACCCAGGTACATGCTGGATACTGGATACATGCCTTAAACTAGACCCAGCATTTCTGCATTGATTAATGGCCCATCAGATTAACAGCGGGGGTCCCTGACAGTCCCATTCAAACTGAATGGGACTGCCAGGGACCCCTGCTGTGTTAATCCTATGGGTCATTAGTCAATGCAGAAATGCCTTAAACTTGCCTTAAACTAGCCAGGTTACACCCAGCACATACCCAGAATGTAACCGGGCTAGTTTAAGGCAAGCTTTAGAATTCTCGTGTTCTTGTCTGTACCCATATGGGTCTTCACATTTCATTATGATCTTGTATTAAGAGGAACTGTTTTCATTCTCATGGGGCATTAACCTATTAATGCCTTTAGGCAGATTCTGACTATTATTCACTTTTTCCCATTTGCATTAGGTATCCATTACATCTGAGCCATAGATTGATACATTCTTTATATGAGCTGCACACTCGCTACAAGGTCATTTCACCTGAAGACAGTCAAACATTCCTACAAGTATTATTTTGTATGTCTTGACTCAACTAATATACTATATATTCACCACTTACTCTGTAGCACCGGTCTTGAAACATTTGTTCTATCTTCATATTCTACATAGATATGGTTATTCATTAATAGTAAAATAATGAGTTCTTTATTCTACGAGCTTAACTTTAAAAAAATGTAGCAATAACTCTAAATAACTCCAAATAAAATGTAGCAATAATGCTAAATTAACACAAGGATTGCTTATTATCATGCTATCATCTATTTACACCTGCAGTGGTGTTACATTTAACAACAGTATCACAAATGAGCATGCAAATGTGTGCAAATTAAGAATTGATGGTCAATTACCTATTCACATGTTACTCACTAAACTCCAATACCTGCCAATAAGTCCATCACTCAAAAATATTGCCCATTTTGATCACCAACTATTGGCTTTAGGCCAATCTTGATTATGTATATAGGGGCCACTGTAGACATATGTTTAGGCAACATAAAATTAGTGAACTTAGAAAGAATGAAAAAATTGCATATTATATAAACCCAGTAGAAACCCAAGTGGACAGCTACAGTAGTCATGATCAACCAATATTAAGCTTTTTTGTATTTTATTTGTATGGTGTTTATGCTGTATCAACCCCTTTGCATTGATAGCGTCAGCCATCAAAGGCGTAACATTATTTTCTTTTATAGGGTTTTGTGAGAAATACTATTACATAATCCTATGTTAGAAATGTGTGATATTTCCAGCTCACTCACACATAATTTTATTGCTGGTTCTCATTCACACCGATTTCAATAAGTTAACACATATTTGTATTGTTAGCATTATTAAACTCTGAGGGCCTCATTCAGAAAGCCTCGATAAGGCCCTTATCGAGCACTTATCGACCAAAATGGCTACTCGTATTCATTAAGCCTCGATAAGTGCTCGATAACGGCCTGTATCGACGCAAAATTTTACCCCCAAAAGAAAATCGCCAATTGAGCGGCGATCAGCCGCTTATCGACCATTTTCGGAAGGATCATAAACTCGCGCGATTCAGAAATCCGCGAGTCGGCTGTCGTGGCCTATCGCAGCCCTAAAAAGCGATCTTCTCCCCAAATCCAATTCACCTCAAACTTTAGGTAAATTGGTGGGCGATGCCTCGATGAGCTGCAATGCGTCGGGACTTAGAAAAAATCAGGCCCTTTTCCTGCCTCGGATTGATGCCTGGGGGTCTCCGGAGCTGATAGCCATTAATAGCAGCTCCGGACCCCCCGGGCATGCATCCGATGCAGGAAAAATGCATTTACAGCAACTTCATTACCTTAGCTGCTAACCGCTAAGGCAATGAAGGGGTTAAACACCCATGCCAGGCTTACTGTGGCTAGCAAGGGTGGGTGAAGGGGGAATTTGGCCCTTAGTGGCTGTTTAGGCTTTGCGGGGGGGTTGCGGGGGGACTTAACCCCTTCATTACCTTAGAGGTTAATACCGCTAAGGTAATAAAGGGGTTAACCCAACCGCTACCCACCCGCAAGGTCTAGACACCCATCCTTAGGGCTAATACCCCCTTCACCCATCCGTGAAGCTTAAGCACCAACCCTGGACTGACTATACCCACCCTATACCCATTGAGTAGTATAGTGGTACATCATACCCATATAATAATAATATGGGCATGATAAGCCTCTATAGCACTCAATGGGCACCCTAATTACAATACATTAATACACAAGACACACAATAATAAAACCTAACTAAACTCCAAAAAAACACACTTCACTAAATAAAAACAGTAGCCAGCTAATCCAATGAATACAAGCAATAACAACATCAACAATGAATTAATTAAACCATTAACCAATCAAACCAATTAATTCCTAAACCAACTCAAAAGGAATAGTAACAATAACCAATCAAAACAATTAATTACTACAACATTAATGAACGTCAACATTAAAATACAAAGAAAGAAATTCTAACAATATCTGAAATAACCATAAAACGCATTAGCTAACATAATACAACATTAACTACAAACGAACACCAATCGCAAACATTTTATTAGCATTAAGCATGAAAAAACAAACAATCACATCCACATAATAAACTGAAATGAAAAAAGCAACAGCAATATCAAGCGAGAAATGCCCCCCAAATATTGTCATAATAATGTATTAATCTGTACCATAAAGAGGTACAGATTCATATATTATCAGTCAATGGGGGTCATGCACTAAGCAGTGATAAGTGGGTTTTCTGGGTGATATGCACAAAGCAGTGATAAGTGCTTTTAAGTGAGATACATGCCTTTATAGCGTGATACTGCCTGTTGTGAGATTCACAAAGCAGTGATAACACTGCAGTATTGTGCTATAATGGCTTTTTTTCCCACTTAAAAGCATTTATCACTGCTTTGTGAATCTCATAGCAGACAGTATCATGCTATAAAGACATTTATCTAACTTAAAACATTTATCACTGCTTTCTGAATTTCACAGCAGGCAATATCACGCTATAATGGCTTTTTATCTCACTTAAAAGCACTTATCACTGCTTAGTGCATAACCCCCAATGTGCCTCCCCCAAAAAATCAAAACACACATCCAATGAATAAGACAGAAAAACAAGGCGCACAACGCACATAGTGAAGTAAAATTTAAAGTCAAATTTACTCATAAAAAGATATAAGTTCTGCGTACATCAATATAATAAAAATGTGCAGTTGGTAATTGGGTATACCACACCAGTAGACAGCTGCAAGCGGCACTCCTCACTCGGTTGTAGGGTGCAGGGGATCAGCAGTCATCTACGTCAAGCTGGTGGTTGTAGAAGCCGTCTCCCTCTCTCTCAAGACGGGGCAGGTATCAGTCTTTGTTACCAAATGGTCCTGGAACATATATATATTGGCCGCACCAAAAGATGCCTTTTGCTGGACCCATATTTAGAGTCCGTCTCTTCTGTGTGCTGTATAAGGTCTGTAAAGTCACCCTCATGTGGCACTGGTTCCGGCAGGAATCATTGTTTTTTTGGCCCTTCTGGGCTGCGAGGAGCCAGACAGCTTCTGGATGTATCAGAGCTCAAGTTTTGTTCCTCATTAAGTCCGTTCTCTCAAGCTCTTAGCCCTATTTAAGGCTGTGACGTCTCATTTGAGCCCAAGAAGACAATTGATTTTATTGCATTGTGTCTGTATGGAGAAGTGGTATTTGTAGATAACCCTTCTACATTTATTTGTATATTGGTTCATCATGTGTGGTTATATATATATATATATAGTTGCATGATGAAGCCACTGTACAAATGAATGGGTGAAGGGTGGGTATCGGGCCAGTGTGGCTTAACCCCTTAATTACCTTTGCGGTTATTATCCGATAAGGTGTTTAAGGGGTTAATTGATATCTGAATTAACGAAGGGATCGGCAGGATTCGGCCCTTTCTGAATACTGCGAGTGCAAATCGACAAAATCATGCCTATCGGGAACACTTGGCGAATTAATTTTTTCGGCGCTTAGAGCATAGAGCCCACAGTGTTGTGCAGGTAATACAGATCACTTGTGTTCTTATTTTATATATATATTACACACACAGAGAACTGTAGCACAGTCTTGCAACTACTCCCTTAAATTACTGGAAAAATTGACATTATTGACTTCACATACAGACCCTTATTTAATATACTTTGGAATAGGGCTTACATTTTCCAGGCAAGTTGAAGAACGGTTCAAAGCATAATATATGGGGGCCACCGACTCTGTTTTCTATTGTGTTAGAGGCAGATCCATTGATGTAGATTTATGAGAGCTCAATAAGTGCATGTGTGAAGCCCATTGGAATGGTTGTTTTCATGCAATCATGTATGCCATGCCTTTGTCACTGTGACCCTTATTCTATACTGTGATATTGCTGATCTGGCTCTATCACACGGAGAGCTCGATTTACTTTGATTGGTCTATCTGTGCGATTGACAGTTTAAAAAATAAAAGCCTCAATGTTTAAATCCCTGAATGTATTTTCTTTGTTGAGTGACTTTGGTAACTTTTTATAGTGTGCTACAATCAAAGGACAATAATGATTTGTACAATTGTCATCATTAGTACTTTTCCTTTTAATGTAATTACAGCAATTTTTTCATCTGGCAACATGACTTGAAAGCCAATGACACTGACACCCAATATATTGTAGAAACAGATATGGCTATCCACAAAGATAAATCTTTTGTGCAGTGTGTAATGTATGATTCATCTTAAAACAACAGCACTAAAATAACTGTTTGAGATTAACACTTCAAAAACAATATTCATTAAGGAAAAAGTTGAGTTAAAGGGAAAGTTGTAGGTTTGTAAAGTAGGAATAATGTTGTCTTTCTTGCAAATAAGTAAAGATGAACAGATCATTTTGAAGAGGCTTTAAATAGGGTGAGTTTTGGTATCCACCAAAAGTAGGGGAAAAAAGGACTAGTAACCTCAACCCTATCACCAAGCATACACCAGCAATATTTTCATGAAAAAATTAACTCTGACCTTATAAAAGGGTATGCTTAGGTCCCTAGACCTTGGGTAGCCCCCTTTCCCTATACCTAAGGGAAACTACGCAGCAACTACGTGTGCTGCTACACCTGCTTGCTCACAGGAGGCTTAAGCCCCTGCCGCTGGGAGCCTTGGGTGAGCTAATTCTCCTTGCAGTGCAGTGCCTCCACCTATGAGGGATCCCAGCGAAGTGGGATGATTCCTCATAAGACTCAATAAATGGAAATAACAATACCACACCATATGTATATATTTGGTTTACTGTAACCCCACAGTATGTAACAACACAATACACAATATTATAAGAACAGCACAGATACAATACCCCGGTGTGATTCCCCCAAAGTACTGAGGATGCCCTTAGCACCTAAACACCCGGTGCCCACAGAACAATCCCACACCCAAATATGAGGTAGCGCTTCCCGCAGTTAAGTGTTGGTGCATGGTGGGGGCCTTCCTGGTCAATGGCCCAGCCAGAGAATACTGGAGAAATGGTGTTGGATCAGGTCCCATGCAGCAGGGGCTCCAACATAAATCCCCTCACGCCTTACAGATGGTGGTCACGTGCGGTCTCGTCTGAAGGTGGCAGGTCACCGCGTGGACATCCGTCTGATGGCGCAGTGGTGCGGGTGATGAATCTCTAATATGGAGATTCTCTTTCTAGGGCCTTCCCTACAATACTCCTCTAAATAGGACTTAGGACCTAACTGGGGCCTGGGCAAGTTCTGACCTAGTCATGGGGCTTATTTGCTCCTTGGATGCGTCCATCCTCCTTGCTGGCTCCCTCAGGACTGCCTATCCTTCGTGGTCCTGCAGAGGATATCCAAGATGGCTACTCTCACCTTTCTTCATAAAGCATGCTGGAACTTGTAGTCCCTGGTTGCTGTTGGAGGCATTCCAAGATGGCCACCGTGCCTATCACAACTGCGCATGTGCGGCAGTCCGGAACGTCCGCTGCCACCTCTCCCCACTCGCACGGAGCTCCGGCAGAAACCCAGCAGTTCCCCCTTACCGAAGGTAAGGAGGGGGACTCTGCTACACTTGTCCATGTAAAAGTCCGTTCAAAATGTATCAAAAGCAAAAGAGGTAAATAATACAGTCTTGTTTTCTAAACATGTTATAACATAAAAACTTCAAACCCTAAATATTGCAATCCTTTCTTTGTAAGAAAATAAGTTATAGTGTCCTAGCATTTTTGGCCAAATGCCCATTAATTCTGTATGCACATTTATATATTTTTATATTTAAATACTGAATAACACATGGCAGGAGTTGTATCTCCACATTTATATCAATTTGGGAAAAGAGACTACCTGTATAAGGAAAATGTATTGTGACATTAGGCTACATTTACTTTTCTTACTCATTAGAACGTGAAGATATTGGAAAATAAGGTTACGACAAGGTTAGGCAGGCTCACAGGTTTCAAATCTAAGCTTTGCAAATGTTGGCATTAGTACAGATGTTGAGTCAAACTCTGGAATTCATTTTCAAATACAAATGAAATATGAGCCTAAACTGGACAAAATTTTGGGTTCACGAATGGGAAGCCCACAAACTTATATACACAAGTTCATTTTTTTAATAAACTGGGCAAACCTTTGGATTCACGGCCTTGTACATAAAAGTTTGAATTTCCCAGATTTTGACAAAAAAAACAAAAAAACAAAAGCACCAGGGGAAAAAACATTGGAACTATTTATTGTACAGCAAGGTGCAGATCTTATGGCTGTTTTTCATTTGGAATTCAGTGTAATATATTGCATAGATGACAAATGATCAGTCATAATGATAATTATGAGTCATAATACTTAAATGTGAAAATCCTGGTTTAAATGTAATAGTTAAAATAGTAAAAGCTTTCAACTATTATTGATACAAAATGAGTATACATGATAGACATGGTTATGCCACAATAAAAATAAAATTTAGCATAATATCCAACGTGCCCATCTTCTTTTCTACATCTATACATGACAGATTGATTTACATTTGTGAACAGTTGGTTTAATCCTGAATCTAATTAAGTTAACACCAATGTATTTTTAGTAAATTAAGTAGTTATTGCAAGATATGATAGGCAATTAGTGGTTCTTAAAAATATAGTTGTAAAAAAGCTTTTAAGATCTCACAAGCCTCTGCTTCAGGTATGCAGATACGCAAGTATCTTCTTGAGTGGTCTTGAATGCTTGTAGAACTATAGAGCTTTTGAAATCTCAATAGAAAGGAAACTTGAAGAGCCATGCGTCTCAAGATCTCATTGTTAGATCTCTACAGATCAGGTCCTTCTAGGGCAAGCAAAACCTTTTCTCCCGGGAGCTACTGAAACGCAACAGATATGGGATGCTTTCAATTAGCGTAGCATATACGAGCTCGGAGCTGTGAAAATTCAAGGAAGCTAGTGGTTGAATTGTCACAACTAAATTTTAATGGTTCACTAGCAGGTATTTATACACAAGGCAGGGACAAAAATACAGTTGTCATCTGTTACAAATATGGGTACACATCTAAATTTACATGTATCCTTCACATAATGCCTTTTCTGTAGAGCTTAAAACATTTAACTGCTGAGCAAGAGACATATACAATGGTGACTTATAAGGCAACCCTATCCTCTGTTTTAACAATATTTTGACAAGCATTGAACAGTTGGTCTCAAGCTATTTACGATAGCCTCCCGTGAAAATAGCAAGGCCAGCGTATTCTTTTTAACCTTATCAATTCCAGAAGACAGTTTTAACCTTACATTTCCTCCTTTTGTTCTGAAAGAACAAACCAATTGACCAATCCCATTTATTCTTCTGCAAACCACTCAGGAGAGGAAAAACTCCAAGGAAGAAACCTCCAAGAGACCATGTGCCTGCAGAAACCTATCTCTTTTAGGTATCTCGTTTGAGATGAACATATGGGTGGTTGACGAGTACCAAGACTATTGGTATTCCTCGCTCTCTTGGTGGGAGACATATACATAACGGTCGAGCTAGAAGCAGAAACATCTTTCTTTGGCAAAAAATAGAGCTGATTACACTTTTAGCCATCTAGATTAATTCATACACACAGAGTAATAAACCTGCGATTATCCTAATTCCGAAAATAATTTAATTCCCAATACATCGAGCCAATTTTCAAGGCCAAATGTAAAATCAAACTCTTTTGTTTCCTCTCGCATTCTAGATTAAATTTCTGCTAGAGTATCCATATCATGGTGTAAACTTTTTGATTGGGTGTTAATATAAGAACGGCATTCTTTACCCACTAATTTACAAACCCCTCCTTGTGCTGCCATCAGATAACCCAATGCCATACAATTTTGCAAAACTACTGTCCTTATCTATTGCTGAACCTTAAAAATAGCGTCTTTTAGTATCGTGAAAAACAACATTTATATTGACTACTGAAAAATCCCCTTTCGCATATAAATCATACATTCCTAACAGGGTATTAGACTTCCCACTACTCTCTTAACTGAGCTATTTTTAATAATTAATGCCTTTCAATTTCGTATTCTTTGCTTAGGTATGATGAACATTATTTAAATTCTATTTCTGAGCATAAGTGGGGGTTGGTGTGGGTTAATATTTCCTAGGAGCGACTGCCCAACACATACATCTTACATACTACATTTACTCAGAATATCGGAACAGACAAAATGGCTGCCATAGGCAAAATGGTTGACTTGTGATCCTTTCCTTGTGGTTGACACACGCCCTTGGGTGACCTCCCCACCTTCCATTTTTCCAATCTTCTCAGCCCCCTCTTCCTTTAGAGACAGTCTTTTTAAAGAACAGTTAACCATATCATAGTCCTGCCGGACCAAAAAAATAGTCCCATAGTACATAACTTGATTCCTTTCTGGCCATTGTATCGGCCCAGTTGATTTCTTTTTTTTTCGGTCTCTTCTTCTGGGGGACTGCTGATATCTTCATCACCAAAAAGAGACATAGCATCGGTGGCGGGGTTGCAACGCACTTCAGGACCAAAGTTTTGCTGTTCATAACACAGAGAGTAATGAGTAGGACAGACACACATACAAAAACATCCACTAGCTTCGCTCCCAGCGAAATAATCTAACCACCAAGTCCCAACAAATCCCAACCCTCATCTCTACCTTCAAACACTGGAACCACTTTCCCAAATAACATAACCTGGTCTAGTTGCAGGATAATAATTTATCTATCCTTCTATCACAGAGTCAATAATTTCCCTAGGGTAAACTTGTATTTCTACTCCCTTCATAATCAATTTCATATATATATAGTTCTACAAATATCTTATAGCATCTTGTCTTTTTCCAAGGGGTTAAATATAACTCTCGTGTTCCTGGGGTGCAATTTATTGGGTATGTATAGTACATTGGTATAGATTGCACCCAAGATGTGGGCTTTGTTTACCAGGATTCCATTATATAACAAAATATTCTTGTTACTACCCTATCGTCTTTATGTGGACACCACTTACAGTATATAAACCTAATAGAATAAACATTGTAATTAAAATAATAAAACCTGTAAAAAGAAAGGTTATTAAAAAGTTCAAAGTTCATATGTTGAGGTCCGATTTTTCTTCCTATGAACTTTTTCTCCTTTTTTTTTTTTTGGTTAGTGCCGGGTTTTCTTATGAACCAAAACACCAACTGAGAACGGCTGTGTCTTTAGGCCATCCCTTCTTTGTTGAGGTTTAATTTTGAAGCGACTGTGGGTGCACTTGTGTAACATGGATCCAGGAAAAATACTCTGATTGGGTAGAATCTGGAATGGGCCTCTCCACTTTAGATGAAAAGCGCTTTTGCGTCACCTTTATCTTCATCTAATTGGAAGGACTGCACCTGGACATGAGACACTCAGACAATTGCATTAGTTTCACACAATAGATGCTGATTAAAATCGTCTGTTTAGAGCATAATCATACAACATTAAATCTACAAGGTACCTAGGGTGACCATTGGTCTTCCCATGAGAGAAAATTATATCTGATTGTCACATTAGGCTAGGCCAAATACACCTTTATATTTAAGGGATCAATCACAAGGCAAAACAGGCAGAAAAATAAACGGTGGTTCATTCGGATAAGACCTTGAAAACACAAGAAACAGAGAATATACTTTGGGGGACCTTATACTTATTAGGAAAATAACTTGGGGAGATTTGGACTCGAAATCCAGGAGTCTGGGGGCACAGGGAGGCCCTGGTGTAATTCACACTGCGTTCCGTCAAATCATGCCTGCTTGCTGGGGAAAATTAAGTGACTACCAGCACTTTGGCCCCACAACTCCTGCAACCAAAATAATTATATTTCCACCCAAATATCCTCCTAAAACTGACACACAAGAAATTTCACAGTTCCGCTAAGGGAATATGACATAGAAAATAACAAGGTCAGTTCACTTTCAGGCACTCCATATCTGAGCTGGGGCATTGGAATGCTTATTCACATGTAATTCACATGCCAATTCACATGCTAATTCACCAACCTGGGTTTAAATCACAGGACAAACACAATGCATTGCAGGTTTTAGAACACATAAAACATGTAAACACAAGAGCTTGCACTCCACTATTTGCACCTATCATGTGGGGTTCTAAAACCTTCTCTTCTCTAGGACACCAGCTAAGAATACCTTGCTGACAGACAAGACAGGCCAAAATATCACCTCCCTTTCCCCTCGTGCCAGGAGACTCTGTTCCCATAGGCATATTCTGTGCAGCTATTTCTCATAAGGGGCCACCCATACAAGGCAATCCACTTATAAGCTTGCACAGACAGCTGCAGGCCCATGAGGCAAAGGGAATACACAGAGAATGCATTAACTAGCCCACTGGGCTTACACAGTTAACCCTACATCCACAGTTTCTAGTTTATACCCATGTGGGGGTATAAAAAGGAAAAATTACAGGCAACATAGTAAGGTACAATATTATGTAACCATGCTGTAAAATGGCTACAGTCATCTCTCCTGCTGACAGTAAGGCCTGGTAAGTTATGGGCATGCCAGCAGTAATTATGGAGGTTTGCCCTCACACCCTGGTGAGGTGCCCTATGTATGGATGGGAGTGATTGCACCGAGGGGTGCACCACAGAGGAGTTCCTCACCAGGACCATCCACAAGCGGACGCTGGGATCCTGATGAGATGGAGGCGCTGCACTGGATATAGGTATGACTCAAGTACAGTACCTCAGCTGCCTGTCTGGGTTGGCAGTACCCACACACCATCATGCGGGAGACTCAGGAGTCCTGTTGCCAACAGGTGCACCACCAGACACTACACTAATGGGGACTGCTTAGACCACAGGGGCCAATATGAGATTGGGTGGGTCAGGCCAGGCCAGAAAATCCGTTACAATTATACCCAAGAGCCAAGAGCTGGCACTCTCAGCCCTTGCCATATGGTTTCAGGGGCAGCCAGCAATAATAACAGCAATAACACCCTCCTTTTGTTCACTTGTATTACATGTGAACAATATCATATAAAGGATAACAGCATTTAAAGCATAACCTTAATGGAATTGCTTGATGTATAGCAAAACTAACCTAAAACCTTTGGGTATAACATTTTCATAAAAAAATCTCAAAAGAACCCTACTGAATATAAATATAATCTGCTATAGTCTTCTGACAGAAACTTTTAGAACACAAAATAGCATCTGATTTGCTGAAAGAACAACATGTAGCATAAAAACTTATAGACACAGATTTAAAGGTGGGACACATTTGAGAGAAAAAGATGGTTAAAAATGATAAAATATTAAATATTTGATCAACTTTGCAGAAAAATAATTCCATAGAGAAACCTCTAGTATATGAGACAGAGCGGCTCAGTGAGTAACGACACCGACTAGCACTGAGAGCTCGAAGCAGGGGAGCCCGGTTCAACTCCCAGTGTCGGCTCCCCGAGACTCCAGGCAAGTCACTCTATCTCCCTGTGCCTCAGGCACCAAAAACGCAGACCGTAAGCTCCACGGGGCAGGGACCTGTGCCTGCAAAAATGTCTCCGCAAAGCGCTGCGCACAACCAGCAGCACTATAGAAGAACATGCTATTATTATTATTATTAGTATACTGGCAGACCTGGTCAGGGGCCGTTTTCCTTGTACGTTGCTTTACTGCTATTTCGGGGTCTGCACACTTATACATGGCTCAGCACTAGAGTTTCTGTGCTGATTACATTGGACTAGTGGTTACTTTATCCACCTGTTCCCACTGCAATACACTAGTGATTCTATGCAGTTCATCAGTGATCCAGAACATTACATTGTGTTCATACTATAGGCTCTGAGCGTTTAATATTTGTTTTAATCCCCATTATTTTACACGGATATTAAAGATTTAAGTTTTAACCACTTCGTTACCCACCCACCAGGTGTTTAGAGTGCTCATTTTGGGTTACTGTCCTCTGTTTATTTGAACTCTATATTAATCAATTTACACCTTTTTCCATTTCAAGCCATATAACAAGCTCAAATAACTCTCTGGGCTTCCTGCCAAAATCTTGTAACAGAAAAAAATGGTTAATTACTGGTTACTGCAATACAATTTGGGACAGCTTGAAATATGCAGCTCTTCACACAGCCCGACAATGTTTCTGGTATTCAAAACTTAAAACTGGATCTTTGTTAAACAGAAAATTGTAGGCTTTAACATATACTTTTAGATAGTTTAGTTACTGGTTATACACAAAAAGAGCACAGAGCGCAGATACAAAACAAACAGAATTTTACGCTTCTTTCACACATTCAACCAGTTTTTACAAAAATAACAGACACATATTTTCTCACCTATAGGAAAACAAAACAGTTTGATTCTGCAGAATAAATTAATAAAGATATTCCTTTTTTTTTTTTTCTTCATATCATAATTAACTTCTTCTTTTTTTTTTTTTTTCTTTATTTAAACTAATTTTTAAAATGCTGAGCTTCTAGTTAGCTTTGTGTCTAGAATATATTTCCCCTGTTATTCTATATAAGATATTCACCTGATTTTATCTGTGGAGATTTAGAGGAAAAGAATTATAATTCTGGTTAAGGAAATAAATCGCCTGGCCAGTACGATAAACATCCTTATTATTCCAGTGACTGGACTGTTTACAAAAATAATTCATCCTTTCTTTATTCTTTTTCTCCACAGATACCCAAAACTTTAAATTAGTTTATATTATTGTGGTGGTGTACACCTTTTAAAAATTAAATTTCAATCATGAGCAATTAATTATATTCTTATTTTAGAATCATTTGCAAGTCCTGAATAGTCATTTTGTATACATACAATAAACCAGTATTCTTATTATTCAATGCAAATAACACTTTCACATAGATAGAATTCACCCAGATTCTTACAAGCACACATACTGTACAGGGATTACTCAATCAATCAACCTTTTTTTTTTTTTACCATATCCATACTTAAAAATAAAACATTCTGAGGGAAAAAGAAACCTATACCTGTTATACTCTTGTTTTCCACTTTTCAATTCAGACAGGAAAATATTATTAATTTATACTTAATATATACTCATACTCAGTTAATGTTGCACAAATAATTTGAGTTTGCATGTTCGTTTTTCCTAAGAGGCATGCTGCGATTCACGATTTTGTTACATTCCTATGCCTGTGTAAAAATAGCTGGAGGAAAAAAGGTGGGGGCTACTTGCAGCTGCTTATTACAATACATACAGGCGAGAGAGAGACAGCTGATTTTGCCACTAACAGCGAGGGAGAGGGCTGACAGGTTAGTGTAAGTTCATTAGATGACAAAATGTTAGTGCCCATAATGAGTTTATACAGGAAAGAAATCTTAACACTTTATGCGCACGTATTAATAAACAATTATTAACTTAACTTTAAACAATACCTTAACTTAACATTAAACAATCCTTATGTTAACTTAACTTTAAACAATTTTAACTTAACTTAACTTAAATTGCCACGCTATTTGAAATCATATACTGTCCGTTTTACTTATCAGGGACTTACTGTACACTTGATTAAACAATAGGGACCCACCCTTTGTTACATTAATCACAGACTTACCCTCGATAAAACCAAAAGGGACTCTCACCCTTTGTTACATAAATCGGGGACTTACCCTTGATTAAAGGGACTTACCCACGATTAAACAATAAGGACTCTCACCTTATGTTCTTTTGCCCTTATAAATTTAGGTTGTTTAGTTTCGCAGAGGAAAAGGTGAGAAACAAATAAAAAGAATCTTTACTCACCCTTTTTCCTGTGCGAAATTCCACTTCTGTCACCAAAACTGTTAGATCTCTACAGATCAGGTCCTTCTAGGGCAAGCAAAACCTTTTCTCCCGGGAGCTACTGAAACGCAACAGATATGGGATGCTTTCAATTAGCGTAGCATATACGAGCTCGGAGCTGTGAAAATTCAAGGAAGCTAGTGGTTGAATTGTCACAACTAAATTTTAATGGTTCACTAGCAGGTATTTATACACAAGGCAGGGACAAAAATACAGTTGTCATCTGTTACAAATATGGGTACACATCTAAATTTACATGTATCCTTCACATAATGCCTTTTCTGTAGAGCTTAAAACATTTAACTGCTGAGCAAGAGACATATACAATGGTGACTTATAAGGCAACCCTATCCTCTGTTTTAACAATATTTTGACAAGCATTGAACAGTTGGTCTCAAGCTATTTACGATAGCCTCCCGTGAAAATAGCAAGGCCAGCGTATTCTTTTTAACCTTATCAATTCCAGAAGACAGTTTTAACCTTACACTCATGTACCAATATATCTGTATAGAATTATCATGTTAAGTGAAAAGGTCTCAAAACCTCCTGCACACTTACAGAAACCTAATCTAATAATAATAATAATAATAATAATAATAATAATAATAATGGTGAGGCTTGCCGTCTTAGGTTGTACAGAATGTATTTTACTTCTGAGCTTTGCCTTTCATATTTTATACATTATTCTATTTTCATGGTTTTCTCATAGAAATGCCCTACCTCGATGCTGAGGTTTGCAAATGGTCCAAAACAGCAGAATGTCAACACAGTCATATATTTAATGGCATTGTCCAAAGTCGTACGTTTTGGTCTGTAACAAACCTAAAATTTCCTACTGATGTCTACTTTCAATCATGGGAAAGTGCACCAGATTAATGTATTGGGCATTGATGAAAATAATTGGAAAAAGAAAGAAAATTTGCGCCAGAAAAAATTTAGCCTACTATTCAATGTGTAGCTTCAGTCCTTTCCACAAAGTGGTTCCGCTGCCTGAGTCTTGCAGAGGTGATTCACCAACCTCTGTATGAATATGGGTAGAAAAAGGGTGAAATGTCCTCGGGCGCGTCACTCTGCTTGCGGCTCCACGACGTGTAATACGTGCAAAGTAGAAGAGAAAGGGGAGGGCCACAGTAAGAAAAACAGCACAAAATTATGCACACTTCTTCATTAGGGTAGGGAGAGGGGGAGGGAGGGGTGGGAGGAGAAGACAAGGAAAGAGAGATGTTGAATCAAACTTTTTGGGTGGAGACACACTCACATCAAATCTCTAGTATCTTGAGCTGATGTCTCCTCCTCTATATGTGATTGGGTGAGTTGTAGGTGAGGAAATGCCCTCTGGTATCTTCCTTGACAAAAAATAAAAGGGAGAAAAAAATAGTGCAATACAATTTAATTAAACAGTGGGTGGATGAGATTTAAAACTTACAAGCGACCGATATATTTAGACATAGGAAGGAAATGCCGCCAGACTCCACAACGTGTCCCTTTCTGGGTTGGGGTGTTTCGTCTCGGCTGATTCCTGCTGGCAAAGGTTCTTTCCGTCTGTATGCCGGGGTGTATGCGGCTGCAGTATGGATAATCAAAGCCCGTGCACAGGCTATGTTCTCCTCCAGCCGCCTATCCCCTCTGCAGAGACAGTCTTCAGCTTCCTAACTCCGTTGCGCATGCGCATGCGCAGACGGCGAGACGCTGGGCCAGGATACAGGATACAGGGAAAACAAACTCCTCACTACGGTGGCTTGGAGTAACCAAAAAACGTCAGACGCGTTTCGCCAATGCTTCCTCAGTGACGTAGGCAAGTTCAGGGTAGCAGCAGTCTTTTATTCCTTGCGATTTCCTCAGTTTAACTTGAAATGTGCTGGTTTCTCTCTGGCCATATGTGATGTTTAAATACAACCAATCTATACTGGTGCAACAATTAATACATAACAAATACAAAAAATACATTACATTAACCTCTTAATATTACACATACATAATTTTAAGAACAGGTGGCATGCTTAAAAAACATTTATTAATTGCATGCGCCCTGTGGGGACTTAAAAGGGAAGATAAAACGGAAGATATAGTGGGCATTTGAGATGAAGAAAATCATATCTTAGGAACCTATTGATATTAAAAAAAATTAAAATATACTATTATAATAAAAATCCTTTAAAATTGGGTTTAAGAATCTTGGAAGAAAAATTGTTAAAAAACATAATATAAATTATTTTGGCGTTAAATGACTTATATGTGGTTTTTAAACCCAAGGGTTTCTAAGAATGCCGTCTGTTTTACAGATATGTTTTATCACATGGGTTACAAGACGGTAGCAAAAACACTTTAATGCTAAATCTACTATAATTTGACATGTTTTTAACAGTATAATATTCACTGACTAATCTGATATGCATACAGTACTGTAGTTGTTCAGAGTCTTTATTACTTCGAAGTGGGTGTTTAGACATTAAGGGAGAAATGCAGTGATCTCCAAGAGCACCAAATATTCAGCAGAAATTAGTGCCCAGCTTTTTACCTCCTAAAACTAAAAGCTGTTGGTTAGACCAACTAACAAAGGGTTTTAAAAGATGCTCAAACTGCAAGGCATGCAGGAACAATACACTAATTAATAGCAGGATAACTTCCTTCACTTGCATCGTGTCTAATTTAAACTTTGATATTAAATCACATATCACCTGTTATAGTAAAGGGGTGATTTATGTATTGCAGTGTGGTTGCAACCTACAGTACGTAGGTAGAACAATAAGGAAACTTAAAACAAGATTGGGAGAACACATTAGGAACATATGCAATGGTTTAGAGACCCATAGTGTCTCAAATCACTATAAGATCAAACATAACCAGAATCCATCTTGTTTAAAAAAAATTGGGATTGAAATAGTTAAACCCGATTGGAGGGGAGGAGATTACATAAAGAAAATCAATAAAAGAGAATCCTTTTGGATTTTCACCCTCCAAACCCTGGCACCTAAGGGGTTAAATTTGGATATGGAGATCACTGCATTTCTCCCTTAATGTCTAAACACCCACTTCGAAGTAATAAAGACTCTGAACAACTACAGTATGCATATCAGATTAGTCAGTGAATATTATACTGTTAAAAACATGTCAAATTATAGTAGATTTCGCATTAAAGTGTTTTTGCTACCGTCTTGTAACCCATGTGATAAAACATATCTGTAAAACAGACGGCATTCTTAGAAACCCTTGGGTTTAAAAAACACATATTATTCATTTAACTCCAAAATAATTTATATTATGTTTTTTAACAATTTTTCTTCCAAGATTCTTAAACCCAATTTTAAAGGATTTTTATTATAATAGTATATTTTAAAACATTTTAATATCAATAGGTTCCTAAGATATGATTTTCTTCATCTCAAATGCCCACTATATCTTCCGTTTTATCTTCCCTTTTAAGTCCCCACAGGGCGCATGCAATTAATAAATGTTTTTTAAGCATGCCACCTGTTCTTAAAATTATGTATGTGTAATATTAAGAGGTTAATGTAATGTCTTTTTTGTCTTTGTTATGTATTAATTGTTGCACCATTATAGATTGGTTGTATTTAAACATCTCACATGGCCAGAGAGAAACCAGCACATTTAAAGTTAAACTGAGGAAATCGCAAGGTATAAAAGACTGCTGCCACCCTGAACTTGCCTACGTCACTGAGGAAGCATTGGCGAAAAGCGTCTGACGTTTTTTGGTTACTCCAAGCCACCGTAGTGAGGAGTTTGTTTTTTCCCTGTATCCTGTATCCTGGCCCAGCGTCTCGCCGTCTGCGCATGCGCATGCGCAACGGAGTTAGGAAGCTGAAGACTGTCTCTGCAGAGGGGATAGGCGGCTGGAGGAGAACATAGCCTGTGCACGGGCTTTGATTATCCATACTGCAGCCGCATACACCCCGGCATACAGACGGAAAGAACCTTTGCCAGCAGGGATCAGCCGAGACGAAACACCCCAACCCAGAAAGGGACACGTTATGGAGTCTGGCGGCATCTCCTTCCTATGCCTAAATATATCGGTCGCTTGTAAGTTTTAAATCTCATCCACCCACTGTTTAATTAAATTGTATTGCACTATTTTTTTCTCCCTTTTATTTTTTGTCAAGGAAGATACCAGAGGGCATTTCCTCACCTACAACTCACCCAATCACATATAGAGGAGGAGACATCAGCTCAAGATACTAGAGATTTGATGTGAGTGTGTCTCCACCCAAAAAGTTTGATTCAACATCTCTCTTTCCTTGTCTTCTCCTCCCACCCCTCCCTCCCCCTCTCCCTACCCTAATGAAGAAGTGTGCATCATTTTGTGCTGTTTTTCTTACTGTGGCCCTCCCCTTTCTCTTCTACTTTGCACGTATTACACGTCGTCGAGCCGCAAGCAGAGTGACGCGCCCGAGGACATTTCACCCTTTTTCTATTGATGAAAATAAAGCACATCACATTTTAATATATGTCTCATTTGCTATATATAGCCCTGTATTTTCAACTAACAGTATGTTAATATAATTCCTCACCTTTCAAAATATCTGAATTTTATAATATTATATTTCTACTTAAATATAGATGCTTACACAAGAGCTGAAGTGGTGTATTCATGGACACGTGATCCAGCACAGTCAGTTGTAGTTGCTGAAGATGGCTCACGATTGAACCAATATGATCTGCTAGGTCAAACTGTGGCATCTGGAATCGTTCAATCCAGTACAGGTTTGTACAGATTTTTGCTTTGCTATGCAATATATTATGGTTTACATTCTATTGATATCTCTTTTCTAAAACAATATAATCTCAATTTGGCAATGGCAAATTTGCTACAGAAGTAGGGGAAAATCTAATGATCCATTATTGTCCAATACTATCGTTTTCAGGCTCATATTCCTGATAATTATGCCCTTTCCAACATCTGAAGTAAAATTAAAAGGGAAGAATATAAATAGTAAGGGTAGAAGCAAATTATTGCACTATTGTGATAGAAAAGAAAATGGCATGCCCTTTTAAAGGACAATCCTATTGTTTTATATTCTCTTTTTTTATGCACATTGTTTTGAAGTGTACAATTACCTATTATTTTCATGCATGCTAGAACTGACCATTCTTGTAAAATTCTATCCTATTCATTTTGGTTAAATCAATATAAACATTTTTTCTGCTGTTTTGAGCATTAAATCCAGTAAAGAAGAAAACACCTTAATTTATTCCTGTATTTGAGTTCATCTTTAAGTGCTACTTTCATGGTGAACAATGGATTCATATGCTAAAACTAAGTAGAAAGACTGATTATGAAAGGGAATAGAAAAGAATGTGTGCTGTATAATTGAACATGCTAGCAAAATAGATTAAAACAAATGGGGCTGAAAGGTTTTATGTTTAGCCAGAAATATTTCCCATAGTAATAAAGATAATTAAAATTATTAAAATAAATACAGTATTAGAAAAAAAAGTTTAAAGAGGTACCCAGTAACAGATTAATGAGTTGTTTAGTCAAAATTGTTATTTATTTCTGGACGCATGTCTAAACCAGAACACATTGAAGTAGAGTAACCTACAGTACATGAAAACTATTTATATATTTGATAACAACTGTATTATTAGATAAGAAATCTAATTTCCCATTATTGTAATATATTAGTAACATTCATTTATTGAGCAGTTGCAATTAATTGTTATGTTAACTTATTATAGTCTACATTTCTGCAGGCCATATGCAGAGGTTATGCATTTAATGTAGCTACCTGCTGAAATGGAGTTTAACTTAACAGTTAACATACTTGAATAATTTCTTAATCAAAAGATGGAACTAAATTACTCCTTTGTTATTAGACTTCAGATCAAAATGTAGAATTGCACTAATAAATTGCAAGTCAATTTAGAAGGAGCGCTGGATTCGTTTTCCATAAATGTAAGACCAATTATTTTGCTGCTGCATACTCCATAAAGGTATTGAATGATAATGTTACTGATACATTCCTTTATAGTGGTAGGCTTTCGCACAGCAAAATCTGTTTTGTCATATGAAAATTTGCCTTACTGCATTTATGTTTTAAGACAAAGACAAGTCTCAGCAACAGATAATGAGACTAAGAATATCGTTCATGCCTCACATGACTCCCACCTTTTGACAGAATGCCTGCTTGACCACATTCAGTATCTCATATTTCTTGAAGTTCGTAAAAAAACAAATAAAAAACAGAGGTTTTAAGTGAATCGTTGAGCTTGCAAGCACTGAGCTGTGTGAATGAATTGCAGTGTGGTCAAGTGCAGTTGGATTAAGTGTCGAGTTATAACCAGAAGGGGTTAAAACATGCGAGATGTTAAACAATGTATTTTTTGTACTGTAAATTGTTAGCGCTTAATACTCTACAGTTGTAACAATGAGCAAGATTGAAAATGTAACTCAATGCACATCTTGACACATGTATTTGCACTTGGAGCAGTTGTTCAGGGAGCATACCGCTGTCGGATGTGTGCGTAGATGTTCTCTTTGGAGTCTCAGAATTCGGATCTGAAGAGGCAACATTGAGGCCAATCTTGAAAGGAGTTTATTGTTCACTGAGTAACCTCGAAGGAAGTATTTTAAGAAATACTACCATTGTCATGCGCTGCTGCAGGGAGACAGTTAGAGCTTAGAGGGCTTAATTCATGGCTACGAAAGTGGTCTAGGAGGGTATGGCTTTTCTGAGCACTGGGAGTCTTTCTCTGAGAGGTGCTATCATTATAATAGGGATGGATTGCACCTTAAGGAACTGGATCTTCTGGGCTAGAGGGGAGAATGTTAAAAAGGTTGAAGGGGATTTTAAACTAGGAAGGAGGGGGTAGGGGGGATAAGAAAGAGCTAATGGACTAGACAGAATAGATAAGAATGGGGAAATAGCTATAGGTCATGGGAGTGGAGTTGGGGGAGGAAGTGGGATTCTTGAAAGCAGGGAGGCCCCCATATGATTTACAGATAATGCTAGTAAACTTCTAAAGACTAAATTCAATTGGAGTAAAAATGCAGGAGCAGATAAGATAACAGTAGCACAGATGGGTAGAAACCTTAAGTGCATGCGTGCTAACCCTAATCCAAGAAGCCTGGCAGATAAAATGGGGAGATTTAATTAATAGCTTGAAGAGAGCTGTATGATATCAAAAGCATTACTAAAACATGGTGGGAAAAAACTCATGAATGGTTTTTTTTTTTAGAGGGTTGTTCTCTTTTTCAGAGGGATCGAGCAAATAGAAGAGTTCAAGGAGTATGTTTATATGTTAAACCGGATTTAAAACCTATTCTAAGTTAAGATGTTTATGAAGGGTTTGATGAAAATGTAGAGACTTTGTGGATAGAAATGATCAGTGGAGATAAGTACATAGAAAATGTTGATAGAGATATTCTACAAACCACCAAATATCTGTGAGATTGAGGAAGGCAAAATACTTTTGCAAATAGAAAAGGCAGACAAACTAGGTTATGTTTTCATAGTGGGTGATTTTAATTATCCACAGTGTAACGCGTATCTCACCACAAACGAAGCGCGACCGTGGTGCTGAGGTAGGGAATTGAGAAACGCCAACCCACAGCCACGTGGGCGTGCCTAGGATGTAGATTAGTTTTGCAAGCTGGGTCAGGAGTACGGAAGGTAGAGTAGTCGTTATACTTGCCAGGTCTAGATTTGAGAGTAGCGGATCGTTGGAGTACTTTGCCAAGGTCAGGATTGGAGAGTAGCGGATCATTGGGGTACTTTGCCAATGTCATGGTTGTAGAGATCAGGATGGTCGTACATAGCCAGGTTAGAGTTGAAGAGATGCGGAGTCCAGAGAACGAAGCAGGGTCAGGCAGCAGGGAGATCAGGAACAAGGCAGGCAAGGCACAAGGCAGGAACAAGTTCAGGATGCAGCAAGGCACGACGTCACACACAAGGTTATGCTCAGCAATGAGAGTATGGGCTGAGCAGGTATTTAAGGAACTTCCCTCCAATGGGAAGTGGGGCGGAACAAGAGAGAACGTGCTGATACACTGGCGACACACTTTATTCGAGCTCGGCTAGTCCCACGAATTCGGGTATACCCGGGTGAATTGAGGTTTGTGACTGTTTTCTGCCCGAGTGCATTGGGTTATTTTCCAGGCAGGGATTGAAGCATTTTATTCCCGCTGGCTGCAATACTGCACAGTATATATATATATACTGCATTACAATTCATGAATTTATGCCATCTGGTAGACACGCGAAGCATTGCAGCCTATTAAATCCTAATCATTATCATTTAACAGATCAGCCGCCCGTCAGCCAGGCATGAACCCAGGCTGGGAAGGCCAACGCAACGGGGCTTGTCATAGGTGAGGAGCGGCGCATTCCAGGTATCTGCCAGGTACATACTGGGTATTTGCTCGAATAAAGTGTGTCGGTGCAGTAGGCTGCTGGGTCACTTGTGCACCTTAATGTGCAGCCTGATAAGGTCTAGGGGCGGAGCTACGTCCCGCGCAAATCACAGACGTCAGGAGGTGGCGATCTGATCATGCGCCACATGCGCACAGAACATGCCCATCATCCGAACGGGAACGGAGCCTGGAGGCAAGTTCAGGGGAAGCCTGTCATCCGAGCGTCACTGACGTCAAGGGGTGGTGACTCAATCACACGCCATTCACGCACCGCACATGTCCATCTTCGGAGCAGGGGCAGAGACTTGGAACGGATCTGGAGGGGCAGGCTGATCATTCATCACCCGTGCACGCCCGCAGTGGAACCGCCGTGGGAACGCAATACTTGAGTGCCAGATGTAGAAGGCTGAAGAGGTGCATTCCGGCCATCAGGATGGCGAATCCTCACAGTATCTCCCCCCTCCCCCTCCCCCTCTAGGAGCGACCTCCAGGCAAAATTTGAGGTGGCAAAAATTAACCAACCTGTTGGCGTGAATCCGGGAGCTTGGGATCCAGATAAAGTAAGGATCCTTTAGAGAACTTAGAGTCCAGAATGGATTGTATCTCATACTCGGATTGGCCTTGCACCATATGAGAAGGAGTAGGAGAGACTGGAACCGAATGAACATTTTGAACAACAGGTTTGAGCAGGGACATATGAAAGACGGTCGGAATCCTCATAGGCAAGGAGATCTGATATGCGACCAGATTGATCCTTTCTGCGATAGGGTCAGGGACCGAGAAATCTGGGTGCGAATTTCATAGAAGGGACCTTCAGCCTGGTGTTTCTAGATGACAGCCAGACCCTGTCACCAATCTTGAAATCCCGCACTGGCCTGTGATGACGATCTGCCTGGATCTTCTGCCTATTGGTGGCTTGGTGTTCACCTGAACTCTTTTCCAGAGATTTTGCAGTTCTTTAATCCTGTTGTCTGCCGCTGAGACCCCAGATGAGGAAGAAGAGAGAGGAAGAGTAGATGGGTGGAACCCATAGTTCATGAAAACGGGGATTCCAGGGTAGATCCACTTTGTGCGTTGTAATGGGCGAACTCTGCACAGGGCAAGAGTTCGGACCAATCATCCTGTGAATCGGACACAAAATATTGTATGTATTGTTCCAGGGACTGATTGGTCCTCTCAGTCTGACCATTAGTTTGTGGGTGATATCCAGAGGAAAAGTGAAGGGATATGCCCAATTGTAGACAAAAAGAACGCCAGAAGCGAGACACAAATTGAGGACCTCTATCCGATACAATGACCGTGCAGGCGATAGATCTCCCTGATAAATATATCAGCCAATTTGGAAGAATTTGGAAGACCTTTGAGAGGGATAAAGTGTTTTGAGAATCGATCCACCACCAGGAGGATCGTGTTCATGCCCCAGAATATGGGTAGATCTACAATGAAATCCATGGACAAATGTGTCCATGGCCGATCGGGGACAGGGACAGGTAAGGGCTGAAGAAGTCCCGAAGGAAGATTCCTAGGAGTTTTAGTTCTGGCACAAGTTGGGCATGCGGCTACAAAGTTCTTGACATCCTTCTGAATATTGGGCCACCAGAATGTTCGAGAGATGAGATCCAAAGTTCTCCTGCTCCCAGGGTGACCTGCTGATCTGGAGGAGTGACTCCATTGGAGAACTTTTTTGCAGTGCAGAGGAGAAGTATAGAGGCGACCCTCAGGAACTGTAAGACCAGCAGGGTTGTGATCCAGTTGCAGTACGATATTTTTGAGAATGTTGAAGGTAGTAGCAGAAAGAATACATTTGGGAGGAAGAATGGGTTTTTGTTGGTCCTCAGTCTTGTCATCAACAGAGAATTGACGAGAAAGAGCATCTGCTTTGATTTTCTTGGTTCCAGCAGATAGGAGATTATAAAATTTAATCTTGAGAAGTAAAGTGCCCATCTGGCTTGGCGGGCACCCAGACGACGAGCTCCTTCGATGTATTGTATAACAAATGTTTGTGCTCCGTCAGGAGCGTTATGGGATCCTCTGTACCTTCCAGAAGGTGTCTCCATTCTTCGAGTGCTAGTTTCATGGTCAGGAGCTCCCGATTCCCAATATCATAATTTCACTCAGTGGAAGAAAATGTTTGGGGGAAAAAGCGCTGGGGTGTAGTCTGGACTGAGGAGTCTTCCTCTGAGAAAGAACAGCCCCCACACCGACATCGGATGCGTCAACTTTGAGAGTAAATGGAAGCTTGGCATCAGGATGAATAAGAATGGAGGTGGACACAAATGCTTTTTTAAGGCGAGAGAAAGACTGAATAGCCGTGGAGGGCCAAGATGTGGGATCTGCTCCTTTCTCTGTCAATGCCGTAAGAGGAGCCACCAGGGAAGAAAAGTTCTGAATGAATCTGCGATAGTAATTGGACAATCCTAGAAAACATTGAATGGCTTTGAGAGTGCTTGGTTGAGGCCAGTCCAGTACGGCTTTGACTTTAGCAGGATCCATGGTAAGACCAGTGTTGGATATGATATAACCTAGAAAAACGGTAGATGCTTGATGAAATTGGCATTTTTCGAGTTTGGCAAAGAGTCGATTCTCCCGTAGGCGAAGGAGTACTTGTTTGACGTGGGACACATGTTCCTGCTTGGATTTAGAAAAAATGAGAATGTCATTCTCGATCGATAATCACGAAAAAGTTGAGAAGGTCCCTGAAGATTTTGTTGACAAAATCTTGAAACACGGCTGGGGCATTGCACAGACCAAATGGCATGACCAAGTACTCATAATGTCCATCTCTGGTATTGAATGCAGTTTTCCACTCGTCGTCTTGACGAATTTGGATGAGATTATAGGCCCCACGTATATCTAATTTGGAGAAAATATTAGCGCCTTGTAGGCGATCGATGAGCTCTGATATGAGGGGAAGAGGGTAACGATTTTTAAAAGTGATTTTATTGAGGGCCCGGTAGTCAATACAAGGTCGTAGCGACCCATCCTTCTTCTTTACAAAGAAGAATCCGGCACCGGCTGGAGAGCTGAAGTTACGGATGAATCCTCTCTGTAGATTTTCGGTAATATATTCTCTCATGGCCTTGGTTTCAGGCATGGATAGTGGGTAAGAGGGCCCTCTGGGCGGAGACGTACCTGGGAGTAACTCAATAGGGCAGTCGAAAGGGCGATGTAGAGGTAATACTTCCGATTTGACATTATCAAAGACGTCGCTGAACTCACCATACTCCTCAGGCAACTGTACCCTTCCTTTCTCCTCGGACGTAGTGGTAGCACAGATGCTACTGGATTCCATAATGCAGTGCTTGGTACAGAAGGGGCTCCATAGGATAGGATCCTTGTTCAGCCAATCCACCCAAGGGTTATGAATCTGTAGCCAGGGAAGGCCAAGAATTATTCCTATCGAAGGTGTGTGTATCACATTGAATTGGATCTTCTCCAGGTGATCATCTTCCGTCTTAAGGTGAAGAACCTTGGTTTCCAATGAGATAAAGGCTGGTAGGAGTGGTCTTCCATCGATGGCCTCAAGGCCAATCTGATTCTTCTTACGTCTGAGGGGAATGCGATGACGTTCAGTGAAACCTTGGTCTATAAAATTGCCTCCGGAACCTGAATCAAGGTTTGACACAAAGAACCCATCTCCAGAAAGAGTGATGGGAAGGAGAATCCTAGAAGGGTTATCAGTAGAGATAGGGGAAAGAGAAAGTGTTCCCAATGAGACTCCCCTGGTTCTCATGGGAACTTCGCGTTTCCCAACTTATTGGGACAAGAATAGGCCAGATGTCCGGGAGTATCACAATAAAGGCAAAGGCCAGAATTTTTGCGACGTTGCTTCTCAGATTTGGAGAGACTAGTACCTTCCAGTTGCATAGATTCGGAACTGTCCATTGGTGGTAGTTCCATTGTGCTCACCTGAGCCGGGTTGATACTTGAAGTGAGGTTCCGGTGATGCGCTCTCTCTGACCTCCTCTCCTGGATACAGTGATCCACTTTGATGCAAATGGCGATAAGGTCTTCCAGATCCGTGGGACGATCGTGAGTTGCCAATTCGTCTTTCAGGGTTTCAGAGCGGCCCGCCAGAAAGCAGCTGATAAGGATTCTGTCTCTGCGGCAATGGTCCTGAATTCAAGTGCATATTTTGCAACTGGACGGTTACCTTGGGAAATATAGAACAAAGTAGAAGCAGCAGATACCTTGCGGCCAGGCGTATCGAACACCCTACGGAACTCCCTGGTAAAGGCTCTGATGTCTTGCGTGAGACCAGACCTCCATTCCCAGATGGCAGAAGCCCAGGCAAGTGCGTTGTCTGTAAGAAGAGAAACAATGTACGCCACTTTGACGTGTGAAGAGGTGAAGCGGGAATAGTTAATTTCAAACTGGATAAAGCATTGATTTAAGAATCCCCGGCACTCAAGGGGATCCCCTCCATAGAGGTTGGGTGTAGGTAGACAGGGTTCGTGAAGAGGAGGGGAGGTCATCATGACAGAGGACACTACTCCAAGAGTGACAGAAGTAGGGACAAGCCGAGACTCGTGGAGAGTGAGTTAGGGATCTGAAGCTCTCCTGGAGGATTCGCATATGATGATCATTAGCCTCTAATTTCTCCTCAATATTGGACAGGACGTTGGCGTGCATGCACAGGACTCTTCCTACCTCAGTGGGGTCGAAGTTTGTGTGGCTGAGCATACTGTAATGCGTAGCTCACCACAAAAGAAGCGCGACCGCTGTGCTGAGGTTGGGAATTGAGAAACGCCAACCCACAGCCACGGGAGCGTAAGTAGGATGTAGATTCATCTTGCAAGCTGGGTCAGGAGTACGGAAGGTAGAGTAGTTGTTATACTTGCCAGGTTTAGATTGGAGAGTAGCAGATTATTGGAATACTTTGGCAAGGTTAGGATTGGAGAGTAGCGGATTGTTGGGGTACTTTGCCAAGGTCAGGGTTGTAGAGATCAGGATGGTCGTACGTAGCTGGGTCAGAGTTGAAGAGATGCAGGGTCCATTGAACGAAGCAGGGTCAGGCAGCAGGGAGATCAGGAACAAGGCAGGCAAGGCATAAGGCAGGAACAAGGTCAGGATGCAGCAAGGCATGGCGTCACACACAAGGTTATGCTCAGCAATGAGAGCATGGGCTGAGCAGATATTTAAGGAACCTCCCTCCAATGCGAAGTGGGGCAGAACATAAGAAAGAACGTGCTGATAGGCTGCTGGGTCGCTTGTGCGCCCTATTGTGCAGACTGATTAGGTCAAGGGGTGGGGCTACGTACGGCACGCGTCACCAACGTCAAGAGGTGGCGATCTGATCGCGCGCTACTCGCGCACCGTGCATGCCCGTAATCCGAATGGGAACGGAGCCTGGAGGCGGGTCCAGGGAAAGCCTGTCTTCCTCGCATCACTGACGTCAAGGGGTGGCGACTCGATCGCGTGCCACTCGCGCACCGCGCATGTCCGTCATCGGATCGGGGACGAAGACTGGGAATGGATCTGGAGGGGCAGGCTGATCATGCATCGCCCGAGCATGCACGCTCAGTGGAACTGCTGTGGGAACGCAATACTTGAGTGCCAGATGTAGAAGGCTGATGGGATGCGTTCTGGCCGTCAGGATGGCGAATCCTCACAAAAAGAAAGATTGGAGCAATGAGCAACTAAAGGAAACCTTTTTTGGGGGTGCTTAATGACAATGATTTGACCCAAATTATTAAGGAATCAACCTGTAGAGGAACAATACTGGATTTGGTAATATCAAACAATGTAGAAGTAATAACAGATATTTAAGTCTGGGAAATTTTGGGAAACAGTGATCATAACATGGTCTGATTTGAAATAGATGATCAAAAACCGTATTATACAACTTCAAAAAAGACTTAGGGGCCTGTTTTATAAGCCTCGATAAGCCACTTATCGAGCACATATTGGCCAAAATGCCTACTGCTATTCAGTAAGCCTCGATAAGTGTTCGATAAAGGCATGAATCTCCACATTTTTCAGCAGTCATATAAAAATTGCGGGGTAAATGGGATAAGTCACTTATCGGCAGGTTCTGAAACTCGTGTAATTCAAGTAGCAGTGATAAGATTATCAAGGTGAATTGCGGCTCTAGAATGGCGAATTTCTCCTAAAATCCTCATGCCAGGAAAAGTTGGCGAGATCCTGGTGAGAAGCTGCTGAGAGGCGGAGAGACAGGACTTAAAAAAAAATAAAAAAATTCAGCATCGGATTGATGCCGGGAGTCTCCGAAGCTGATAGCCATTAATATCAGCACCGGAGACCCCAGGCATGAATCCCATGCAATAAAAATGCATTTGCAGCCAACTTCATTACCTTAGTATCTAACTGCTAAGGCAGGCCTGCACAACTTATAAAGGGAAACGAGCCAAACTGCTCAAAGGAAAGCAGATTCGGGCCGCACTTTAATTAAAATTACCCCCCTCCTCCCCCTCACAACTCTTACCTACCCCCTCACAACTCTTACATGCGTCAGGGTCCGCGGAATAATGCTGCGTTCTCTGTCTTCTCCCCTGAAAATTCTACTATTTCCCCTGCAGGTCCTGAAAAAAATGGCCATGTGGCATCAAATGAAGCTGCATTGCCATGGCAATGGGACACCTTTACGTCACGGCATTACACAACATGGCACATCATAACGTCACGACGTCACATAGTATCCCATTTTCATGGCAACGTTGCGTCATTTGACGCCGCAAGTCCATTTTGTTCAGCATCATCAGGAGAAACAATATAATGTTCAGGGGAGAAGACAGAAAACACCACACCACGCTGCCGCCGTACCCTGGCGCCAGACCCCTTAGGCCGCACGGGAGTCCAGGTGGGCCGCATGTGGCCCACGGGCCGTATGTTGTACAGGCCTGTGCTAATGCAATGAAGGGGTTAACCCCTCCCACTACCCACCCACCAAGGGCCAAATACTCCCTTCACCCACCCCCGTTACCCACAATAAATAATAAAAACTTAACAACAAAAATGCCCACCTCCTCTACCCCCACATGATTGATACCAGAGGCCGTGGGTGTCCAGGGGGCCTTGTGTGTCCCCGGGGTTGTCTGGGGTTCCTTGGGTGGTCCCCGCAGGTGTCTGGGGTCCCTCGGGTAGTCCCGGGTAGTCGGGTGTCTTGGGTCCCTCGGGTTCTCGGGTGGTCCCCACAGGTCCCCGCTGGCCTGCGGTACCAATCATGTGGCAAAAAAAATGTGTAATACATTTAAATAAATACAGCCCCCTCACCCCCCAACACATACAGTACAGTAATGGGCAGAATTTCTATTATGCAGATATGGATAATAGCTAATTTGCCCATTATAAACTCAAACAGCCAGTATAAATAAATTAATTCAAACGTCCTACTTACCCCTGCTATCATGAAGGGCATCTTTGTCAGCATACTGCAGGTCCATGTCCAACGATGCCAGCAAGAATACATGAAAAAATACTGTACAATCTAATGGCCCCTAACCCCTTAATCACCTTAGTGGTTAATAACTGCTATAGTAATTAAGGGGTTAACCCTGGTACCCTGCTACCCACATGGGAGACCTAACCACCCACCCAATGGCCACTATACCACCATGTACCCATTGATTGGCACAGTGGTATATCATACCCATATAATATGGGCATGATAAGCCACTATAGCAGTCAATGGTCATCCTAATAAAAAAGCATGAAGGTCAACAATACACAATAATAAAAGATTTACATAAGCACCTAAACACCCCGATTCAAGAAATAAAAGCACCAGACAACCAATTAAATAATTAAAAGCACTAGCCAACCAATTAAATAAATAAAAGCACTAGCCAACCAATCAATTAAAAAATGAAAGCACTAACCAACAAAACAATTAATTCATTTTAAACACTAGCCAACAAAACAATTAAAGAATGTAAACCAGTAGCCAACAAAACAAATAATTAATATAAAACACTAACCAATCCTAAAATGTACTAAAAACAAGCATTCCAAATTTAAAACAATTTAATCCAAACAATAAACATAAATCGAAAAAATAACAGTTAATAGAAAACAAGCATTTGCCAAAAAATGCATTGGTGGTTACTGTATTTATCTGTACCCTACACAGATTAATACATTATTAGTCAATGGGCAAGCAAATACATAAAAATAAATAAGTACAATAAAAAAAAACTGAAAAAAAAACAATTTATATTGGTATGATATACCACTGTGCCAATCAATGGGTACAGGGTGGGTATAGTGGCCATTGGGTGAGTGGTTAGGCCTCCCATGTGGGTAGCAGGGTACCAGGGTTAACCCCTTAATTATTATAGTGGCTATTAACCGCTATGGTGATTAAGAGGTTAGGGGCCATTAGATTGTATTTTTTTAGGTATTCTTGCTGGCATCGGAAGACATGGACCTGCAGTATGCTGACGAGGATGCCATTCATGATGGCAGGGTTAAGTTGAACATTTTGTGTACTTTATTTATGCTGGCTGGCTATAGTTTGATTTTATAATGGGCAAATGCACTATTATCCATATGTGGATAATATACATTTTGCACATTACTGTACTGTATGTGTTTCGGGGGGGGGCAGGGGGTTGGTTGGGGTTAGAGGAGGTGGGTAGTAATGTTGTTGTGTTGATTTTTGTTTCTTGGTGGTAGAGGGATTGGGCGAAGGGGATAGTAGCCCCAAGGATGGATGTTTAGGCCTACCAGGTAGTAATAGGACTGGGTTAACTCCTCCCACAACCTTCCGGGCAGGCCTAATCACCTACCCTGGGACTACTACCCCTTCATCCACACCCTCTGCCCCAAGAAAGGCATCTGAGGTTTAACTCTTTCATTGCGTTAGCGGTTATCCGCTAAGGTAATGAAGTTTTTTAATATAAAATGTAATACTAGTGTAGATTAGCAGGGAGTCTCCGGGGCATAAACACGTTGATTTGTCGTCCGGGGACACCCTGCTTCCAGAGATATAGGTCCCTTTATGGGGTGCCTTTATCTCATATGCATTTAAATGTCCCGCGTCACGTAACCGTGGGAATAAAATGCATAGGAGATACTGGCACCCCATAATGGGGCCTGTATCTCGGGAAGCAGGGGATCCCCGGACCTCAAATCAATGCGGTTCCTCTCCGGAGACCCTCTGATCATCCACACTAGTATTACATTTTATATTAAAAACTTTTGATCGCTGGCGAGATATGCACCGGGAGAGGCGGCTCTCTCTGTATAGCTCTCTCTGCAACTTAAAGAAATCGCTGGGTAAGGCCTTTCAGGTAGGCAATTATCATATCGCCGGCTACTTGCCCGTTTTGGGAATTTTGCTATTACAGGTAATGAAGGCTTCTGAATACCGTAATAGCAACGCTCCAAAAACTGGTGAATTAAACGGCACAGCGATTATTTTATGAAGGCTTATAACATAAGCCCCTTCAAATTTTAGAAACAAAGATTATATTAAAATAGGATCTGTTATGTGACTGAAGAAAAAAAATATTTTTACTGAATTGGATAGAACTCGGGTGTCTCTGAAGCTGATATGCAATAATACTAGCTCCGGAGACTTGCTTCAATCGTATGTAATAAAAATAAATTTACACGCAGCTTCATTACTTTAGCTGCTAACCGCTGACATCACATTTTACTGTTGGAGAACACTACCTTATTGTCTATGTTCCCTCACATTTTGATGGTATCACATCACTCCAAAAAAAGAAAGGCATCACATAGTATATCTACCAATCCAATTGGTTGGTGTACCATGTGATGGATTCCATTTATTTTCTGAAGTAACATAATCTTAAAGGAAGTGAATCATGGGCTACCTTATTGGCTGGCTTCCCTCCCTTTAAGATGAAGTCACATTCTTAAAAAAATGGAAGGTGTCATATGGTACACCTACCAATCGGATTGGGGGTGTACCATTTGACAGTCAAATGTGACATCACAGGCCTTATAAAAGGCCTGTCCCTTCTCATTTGAGTGCAAGAAGCCATCAGATCAACATCTGCTGGACCAATTGGAATACAAAGGAAAGAGGAAAGAAGAATAAAGGAAGAAAAGAAAGGAAAGAAGACTACTCACCCATGCCTCCTCTGCAATCAGCAGAGTATCATGGACTTCTTCGCATATGGCTGTTGAGCATTGCGTCAAGGGTCAAAAGTTGGTGCCGCCGTAGGAGGACGAGGGTGAATCCGGAAAAGGTAAGAAACACATTGATTGTTTTTTATTTAATTGTGGGTTTTTTTTTGGGGGGGGGGGGCTGCCCATTGACTGCCAATATGTGTATCTATGCTCCTATCAGGGTAAGGGTAAGCACAATGACAAGCAATGCATTTTTTGGCTATTGCTTGTTTTTATGTAAATGTAATATATTGTATTTTTTGTTATGCTTATTGTTAGGTTACCCATTCAATGCCATTGTGGCAGTCCATGCCCATATTGTGGGCATGGTTTACCACAGTCACAATCTGTAAGGAATCCGTTCCTGGTTTTGGCTGGAGCTCACTCTTGCACAGTTGGTGAGCTCTCAAAACAGACCTTCCCTTGGATTTGCAAGCACACACCTGTGCTTGCAATCACTGCAGCTCTGCCCCTATTCGCTGGCTATACTATATAGAGCCAGGCCCTCCCCCCAGGAAGTTGCTGAGCATAACCCTAGATTGTCTAGGATGTAACTGTGTTTGCCAGAAGCTACTTTGCCTTAGCCTTCCTTTGTTCATGAGACCTCCTGCATTCACCTCAGGCAGTCTGCATTTTGGTTCCCGTACTGAAACACTGGATCTCTAGTGCTAGTCTTGCCTTGTTACGGAGACCTGCTGCATTCACCCCAGGCAGGGGTCTGCTTCCTGGTTCCTGTGCTGAAGTGCTGAGCCCCCAGTACCAGCTTTACCTTGTTCCAGATACCTCCTGCATTCAGCCCAGGCAGGGGTCTGCTCCCTGGTTCCTGTGCTGAAGCGCTGAGCCCCCAGGACCAGCTTTACCTTGTTCCAGAGACTGCTGCATTCACCCCAGGCAGAGGTCTACTATCTGGTTCCTGTGCTGAAGCACTGGTCCTCCAGTGCCAGCCTTGCCTTGTTCCCGAGACCTGCATTCTCCCCTTGCAGAGACCTTATCATGGTCCGCTCCCGCTCCTCGCGCAGAGGCCATTCCCGCACTTCAGCTCGTACGCTGAAGCGGTGTGCAGCTGACTTCCTGTTGCCGAACTCCAGCCTGGACATCGACTATCCTACCGTCTCCAAACCTGACCCTGGCGTGTAAATAGATTACCCCTGCTACGAATGATTGCAAACTGCGCAATCCAGAACCGGCTTCGTCATCTAAGGTCGGTGTATTCACATCCCCACCTCAGCCCCGCGGTCTTGTCCCGGATTGTGGCGAGCATGTCTATTACAGTATGCTCAGCCCCACAAACTCAGACCGCCCTAAGGTGAGGGTGGGAATGTTCCTGTCTGAAATACTGTCTAAAGTATTCTTGTTTGAAATAATGCCCTCGTCTGAAATCCAGTCCCTGTTTAAGGGTCTAACTCCATCTGACAGACTGCTCCATAAGGAACTCCTTATTAAGGCCCAGCACTTTAGAGAGTTAAAACAGACATGCTCTCCTGTGTCCCTTCTCCTGGTTCCCCTGTGACTTGGGAAAAAGTGAATCCTGTGCAACTGGCGCAGGCTCAAAGTACGCTCCATGAACTGTCCCTAGCTTTGGATCAGTGGATAAAAGAGCGTGACCCTCTCCTCGCCACCTATGCTGTTACTGGACGGTTCCCCTGCGCTACTTGTCCTGTTACTAAACCTTTGGAGGTACCTCCTTCTCCTGAAAATTACCAAACTGATTTTGTTCCTCTAAAGCCAAAAGAAGAGTTTGCACGACCCCTGGTTTTGATTCTACCTCTCACTTCTCTGACTCTGATGTTTTGCCTGCTTTAAACCCTGCTTGTAAACCCTTAGAGGCACTGTAGGAGGACATGTGCAGAGGTACGCAAGGGAGACTGTTTTAAGGTGAAATTAAAGTAAGGCTTTATTGTGCCTGTCGCTTTAAACACAGCAAAAAAAACAACATATGAGAAATAGTGAGCCAAACAAAACCTGCTCCACTTTGGCATATATGTATCCCTATATTCCAGTCCTTTTTAACTGGGTGGCTTCCCAAGCTATTCATCAGCCCAAGTTATATTGATATATATATAGACAACTGTAATTTGAATATAAAGTCTTATCTGTTTGCTGGGTTGCTGCCTTTTCTCTGGCTAATCAGCATCCAGGTTTAGAAGTCTTATTTGTCAGCTCCAGAGATCTGTGTTCTCTTGGTCAGTCTCACCTGGGAGACTCAGGAACCTCTGCTCTGTCTCCTAGTTCAGCTCACCTGTGAGCTAAGGAGTCTCACTTCCTGTCTCAAAGGCAGGCTTTTTCTAACACCTCTAATTAACCAGGTGCTGGTCAATTAACCAGCACACTGCTGGATTAGAGGCAAGCTTTCTGAACAGGGTAAGTCCCCTGTTACATACCTCCCCTGTTTGTGGGAAGCTCGGGCTTGCCACTGCCAAAGCCCATCCTTCTACTCTCATTCGAGATATCTCTGTGACTTCAATGAGGTGGATGGAGGAGAACCCTAAATCCTGCTGGGATTGGAGCCCTTCCTCCAGTTTAGTAGTGTCTCCTCCAGAAGGTGCTTGAGATCAGCAGTCCTCAGTCGCTCGAGGAGAACTTTTTCCAAGTACAGTCTTTCTACTGACCACATGGTCTTGAGATTTCCCCTGTATCGGGCACTCCTCTTTTTGTAGGCAGACTGTATGGCAACAGTCGCAGAGCACCTGTGCAAATCGCTCTCTCTCACCATCCTTCCTATGTGCTCCACTTTAGCACCAAATGTCCATTTCCTGGTATAACAAGAGCGCCCAAGGAAAGCCACTTGAGCCCTCAGTTCTTGAAGCTGTTTTCCTGCACTTTTCCCATTCAATGTAGTCGCCAGTTCAGCTTCTTTGGGATTGAGTTGCGATTCCAGCTCCATTTCCAGAGAATGTCCTATCTTTTCAGCTTCCTCAGCTAAGGATTCTTCTGGGTTTGATTCTGCACTCCTACCTCTGTTTGTTGCCTGTTGGGCGGCTGCAGGTTTGGCTAGTGCTTTCTTAGGTGGCTCAAACTTCGTAATCTTGTTTTGAAGGTGAGTGGTATCCCTAGCTCTCACTGTACTCTTGTCCTCACGGGCCCTAGTTACTGTGGGATACCGATGCTTGGGCAGAGCCAATACCTTTTCCCGTATTGGAGGCCATTCTCCTTTCAGGGTCTTTATTTCTTCCCTGTGCTTTCTCTGAGCTTGCTTCAATCCTATCATTCATTATTTTGTGGAGCACTGTGAACTTCTTTGCTTGGGCCGCAGATACACTGGCGACACACTTTATTCGAGCTTGGCTAGTCCCACGAATTCGGGTATACCCGGGTGTATTGAGGTTTGTGACTGTTTTCTGCCCGAGTGCATTGAGTTATTTTCCAAGCAGGGATTGAAGCATTTTATTCCCGCTGGCTACAATACTGCACAGTATATATATATATATACTGCATTACAATTCATGAATTTATGCCATCTGGTAGACACGCGAAGCATTGCAGCCTATTAAATCCTAATCATTATCATTTAACAGATCAGCCGCCAATCAGCCAGGCATGAACCCAGGCTGGGAAGGCAAATGCAACGGGGCTTGTCAGAGGTGAGGAGTGGCGCATTCCAGGTATCTGCCAGGTACATACCGGGTATTTGCTCGAATAAAGTGTGTCGGTGCAGTACTCGTCTCAGTTTCTGGACCTTTTTTTGCTCCCTCTTGTACCGAGTCACCTATCCTCTAAGCTTAGCCTCTAGCGATGCTTTGGTGATGGTCAGGGTAGCCTTCAGTTTATCCTGCTGCTCTGCGAGGACGCACTGGGTAATCAGATGTTCCTGCAGCAGTTGTATTTCCTTAGCAGCCTGCAGATTTTCTTCCTGCAGAGTTCGCTGCTTCTCCTCGACATTCTGGAGGTGTGTATGCAGACCTTGCAGTTGGTTCTGCAGTCGGTGCTCTGCTTCAAATTTTTCATCTTCCAACCGTTTCTTTATTTTTTCAAGCTTGTGCAGCTTTTCATTCTACCCATTGACGTGGTTTGTCAACTCCGAATTTTCTTTTTTTAATCTTAAATTTTCTCCTTTTTCAGTCTCTGTACTATTCAGGGTTCACCTTCCATTTTTGCACATCTGCTTGGAGGTGGGCTGTTTCCTGGCGTGAGACTTCCATCTCCAGGTTTAGGTTCTGAAGCTCCTTCTGAGAGACTTTGAGATCTAAGTTAAGATGGAGGATAGTTTTCTTTGACATGTCAAGCTCTTCAGTGAGACTGTGAAGTTCCTTTCTGGAGACTTCCAGTTCTGTGCGGCAGCTGTTGATCTCATGATGTGAGGCATCCAGTACTCTGCGGAGTGTATGAACCTCTTTCTGAGATATGTCCACCTCTGTCTGGACACTTTTGACTTCCTGTTGTGAGGCATTCAGCTCTACGCGAAGAGTGTGAACCTCTTGCTGAAAGACTGTCATCTGCTTCAGTGCCTCCTTATACTTCCACTTCAGCTTAGCCATCATTTTATCAGATTGGCTCTGATTTTCATCCATGGCGGAAATAGTAGCGTTTGCAGTATCTAGCTCAGTCTTGAGATCGTCCAATTCTGTCCTGGCCAAAGAGTAAATTGTGAGCACATCTTTCTGTAGCTTCATGTTATTTTTCTGTAGCTCTGTGCAACCATCTTTCTTTTGTTTCAATTGTTCACGGAGCATATCACAGTCATGCCTGGCATTTTTCAGGGCATCTTCAGGGCTGGTCAAGGGATCGACACTCACTGGTTCCCGGTCCGCTTCCCTGGGATGGTTGCTTGAGGGTTCCTCACTGTTGGCACCGGACAGACACTTCTTTGGGGTACACGACTTCTGCCTTGGGCCCTCTGGATATTCGGTTAACCGCAGGATGAATTCTCCATTTTCTCTAGGTTGCAGGGCAACTTGGTCCCCATTTTCCTCCACAGGATCTGCAGACGTGTCTGTTCCTTCCACGGAAGTGAAGAACCGATTTCCTTTTTCTTTTTCCACCTTTTTGTTTTGGATGACTCCGTCCCATCAGGAATATACTGGGGTCTCCTTCTTTTTTTGATACTTCAGCAGCTTCATTATATACGCCAGGCTTTTCTTGCAGTTGCTTTAGCTGACTGAAATATTGGGTGACCTGCTGCTCCCGCTCTTTCTCTTGTCGACCATATTCGTCATCATAGAGAGCGATCTTTTCGGTCCGTGCCGAGTTCAGGTTCCCCCACCATTCTTGGGGTGTTTTGTGGGTGTGACTCGGTTCGGGTTCCCCGTAAGAGATGTCTTCCTCTTTATTGGACTGGAAGGGCCACTCTTCCGTGGGGTAGGGTTCATTACAGGAACGCTGCATCTTGTCCTCCATTTTGGGGCTATCAGGTGTAGTTTTCTTCCTGACCTCAGGAGGCGCTATTGCAGCTGTTGCCACTGTTTTTGCTAGGACCCCCAATTGTGGTAGTCCTACAGGTGGGCATATTTTGCTTGTAGAGGTCGTGGCTCTCACAGGCATCTCTGTAGACTTTTCTTTTTCTTGGGTAAGTTTTATACAAAGGAAAAGGGGTACCCCCCTTGTGATGCTTGCCAGGAGAAGACTATGCCTTGGTATAAATCATCATTATCTTCATTGCAACAGACAGTTTATAAGACACAGGAATCCAAATGTCCAATTGTAATCCTTAAACACAACCCATGCACACACCACTAGCCTATAATAGGTATATCTTATGTGGTGATCTGGGTGGTAAATGATGGACTGATCACATAAATGAAGTAACAAATTGTGAGTTACTCACTGCTGACCTTGTGGGATTTCCTGGTCCTGTCGGCGTGCTCCTACCCAGGAGTATCTGCAAGCAAAGTGGAAAGAACGGCGGTGCATCTGCTGCTGAAGAAAAACTTTGGACCAAATGCTGCCAAGTACTAGGTGCAAAAATTTATTGTAGGCACATTAAAAACAGCAAAAAGATCACTCTGACGCGTTTCACGTGGCAACCCACGCTTTATCAAAGAGAAAGTACAAACAACCGATCGTGCAATTAAATACCCATGATTCCCTCCCTTCACCTGTGACGCTACATTGCTGTGTCCAATAGGAAGCATCACACCCCTTCACTGACGTGGAGCATATAAGCTCAAGCTATCGCCAGCTAAGCTGCACCGTGTACATGTATAGGAGGTAAGGTAACCTCCCAACTATGATGTAATGAGATAGTATCCGATTGGTCAGACAGGCCGTTACGTCATAGTTGGGAGGTTACCTTCCCTCCTATACTGCTGCGGCAGAGTTTATTCGAGCATTTGCCCGTTCTCTGCCGCAGCAGTAACCTGGCGCGCGCCGGAGGGTGCCAGGCGCGCGCCGAAGCAGCGGAAGAGCGCCCTCCGATCGGGGCGCTCTTCCTACCGCTGCCGGGTCCGCCGGGTCCCCCAGAACCCCCTGCCGCCGTCCCGCGATAGCGGGACACCATGGCTCCCTCGGGGAGCCCTGGACGCGCGTGCAGGGGGCGCTGACACCCGATGACGCGTGACCGCGCATCGGTGACGCGCGGCACGCCGAGGGAGTGGGGCTAGCAAGCCGGGGCATCCCCCGGCTTGCGGAACTAGCCCTGCTCGATTTAAACGTGTCGGCAGTGTACATGTACACGGTGCAGCTTAGCTGGCGATATCTTGAGCTTATATGAACCCTGGACACAGCAATGTAGCGTCACAGGTGAAGGGAGGGAATCATGGGTATTTAAATGCGCGATCGGTTGTTTGTACTTTCTCTTTGATAAAGCATGGGTTGCCACGTGAAATGCGTTAGAGTGATCTTTTTGCTGTTTTTAATGTGCCTACAATAAATTTTTGCACCTAGTACTTGGCAGCATTTGGTCCAAAGTTTTTCTTCAGCAGCAGATGCACCTCCGTTCTTTCCACTTTGCTTGGGTAAGTTTTACAATATCAGCAGTACTGTGCACGCATTCTCTCTTTTTAGGTATACTGCAGTTGCTAGGTAAAAACTTCTATTTGCTTTACACCATTTACTTGCTAGGTTTAATCTCTCATTAGGTATACTGAATGTGCAGTTGCTAGCTATAAACTTATTTCTGTTTGCTTTACACCATTTACTTGCTAGGTGCAATACCCTCCGCTTCAGCCCAATAATGTGGTTTTCTGCTTGAGTTCAGTCTCAACTTTGGGTATTATGGCATTCACTCTTCACACTTTGGGATACATTTTACACATCTCAGCAATTCCTTTTTCCCCAGTAGGGCAATTTTACCCTCAGCACTTGTTTACTGAAAATTCCCCTGCTTCAGCACAGTCTTGAATCAATTTTCACACTTTTCTGCATATACTCCATTCACAACTGGTAGACCTATGCGGTTTGGCAGCCTTTACTTGCAGAATCAGTACCGCTCGCGTGTCACTATCTGTATTCACTGCTTCAGTGAAACATTTGAAAACAACAAACACCTATCCCTTTTAAGGGCTAACTTACTTCTTGAACCCTGACTACAGCTGGAAGGAAAAAACCCTATTTCAATGACCATATTACACTTTATTTGTGATAGGCAAATAAGGTTTACCTGCTTCAGCACGGTCTCTCTCTCTCCTCTTGGACTCGGGAAAAGAGTCCATCTGTGGTTTTGTAAGTTTTAGTGCAGTGTAGATTTCCTGCCATGGTATGTCCATTTAACTCTGGTCTCTGCTGCATGAGATCTTTGTTTTTATGTTGCTCAGGCTGTTTGTAGGCAAAAAGCACCAAAAAAAATTCACAGGCAAACTCCGGGCCCCTTTTAACTTCAAGGACCACCTCTCGTCCCACTTCTGACGACCATATGTAGGAGGACATGTGCAGAGGTACGCAAGGGAGACTGTTTTAAGGTGAAATTAAAGTAAGGCTTTATTGTGCCTGTCGCTTTAAACACAGCAAAAAAAACAACATATGAGAAATAGTGAGCCAAACAAAACCTGCTCCACTTTGGCATATACAGTATGTATCCCTATATTCCAGTCCTTTTTAACTGGATGGCTACCCAAGCTATTCATCAGCCCAAGTCATATAGATATATATATAGACAACAGTAATTTGAATATAAAGTCTTATCTGTTTGCTGGGTTGCTGCCTTTTTTCCGGCTAATCAGCATCCAGGTTTAGAAGTCTTATTTGTCAGCTCCAGAGATCTGTGTTCTCTTGGTCAATCTCACCTGGGAGACTCAGGAACCTCTGCTCTGTCTCCTAGTTCAGCTCACCTGTGAGCTAAGGAGTCTTACTTCCTGTATCAGAGGCAGGCTTTTTCTAACACCTCTAATCAACCAGGTGCTGGTCAATTAACCAGCACACTGCTGGATTAGAGACAAGGTTTCTGAACAGGGTAAGTCCCCTGTTACAGGCACCCTTAGTGCATTCTTGTAATCCTCAAGCCAATGTCACCTTCTTAGAGCCTGAAGATGAACCTTCTATGCCCCCAGTTCCAAGTCAGTTCCCTTTTCTCTGACTCTCATGGACTTCCTGCTTTAACCCTTGCTAGTTCTCAACCACTATGTTTAAAGGCAGACCGTGCACATTTTGCCTCTCCTGAGGTTCAAGTTGCTGACCCTGTTGAGGTTCAATGCTTTCTTTCTCCTGTCCCAGATAAAGTTCCTGCTACTGAGTTCCCTGAGACTTCTTCTGAAATATTGATCCCAGTTGAAAGTGATGCTGAGTCTGCTTTAGCCAAGAGCCAGCACACAGATTCCCCTTTCTCTGATACTTTTGCTACACCTTATGCTATTCCTCCTGTGTCTCAGACTTTTTCATTTCCTGTCCTTGACTCTAAGTCTATCTCCTTGGAACCTTTTACAGCGTTTAGTTCCCCTTTTACTGCCCTTCAGGCTATCACTTCAGAGATCTGCTTATCTGCCTCTGATCCCTTAGTATGCTCTGAGTCTCCCCTTACTGCTTCTAAGGACTCTCCAGCACTTCCTGTGTTAACCTGTGCCACTACTCTAACTCCTGATGTAAAGCCAGGCTTCCTGCCCTCCGACTTCCCTGTAGTCTCTGAGATGCCTATCATCTTTGATAAAACTCCTGTTTTACAAGGTGTCTTCCCTGTTATGTCTGTAATACCTGCAATCTTGTTAATTGAATCCAAGACCCTTGCCACAGAGTCCCCAATAGAGCCTGATGACCCATTATGGATTCTCAGACACCCACTTCAGAGGCAAGCGTAACTTTTTCTGATTCTATTGAAGTACCTAATCTAGCCCTTGTTGTTTCACAAATACCCACTTCAGAATCAAGCACAATCTCCCCTGATTCCATAGAAGTACCTAGTCTGTCCTTGCTGTTTAACAAATTCCCACTTCAGAGACACGTGCAATGTCTTCTGATTCTATTGAAGTACCTAGTCCTGTCCCTGCTGTTCCACAAATATTCCATTCAGAGACAAGCACAACTTTCTCTGATTGAATTGCAGCATCTAGTCTGGCCCTTGCTTTTTCACAGATACCCACTTCAGAGGCCAGCACAATGACCTCTGATTCAATAGAAATACCTAGTCTGGCTCTTGCTGTTTTTCAGATACCTACTTCAGAGACAAGCACAACGTCCTCTGATTCAATCGAAGTACCTAGTCCAGTTCCTGCTGTTTCTCAACTCTCCATTTCAGAGATAAGCGCAACTTTCACTGATTCTATTGAAGTGTCTAGCTTGGTCACTGCTGTTTCTGAAATACTCACTTCAGTGACCTGTATACCGTTTTCTGTCCCATGTGCTGTGCCTACTGTAGGGTAAACGCTGCTGTCTCTCAGGCATTCATTTCTGGAACAAACATACCCCTCACTGATTGTTCTGCAGATCCTGTTATAACCATGGATGATCCTAAGATTCCCACAGCAAAGCATCACCCCTCCCTCCCTATTTTCCCCATAGTACCCCATGCAACCTCTGAATCCGGGATTCCCACTCCTCAGACAATACTGTCTCTCACTGACTCTCCCACAGTATTTGAGGTATCCGCTACAGACTGCATGGCTGCTACTACAAACTCAGGGTTACCTCTCTTGGAACCTTCTGTAGTACCTGTTTCTCCTACAGATTCAAAGGACCCAGTGTTCAGAACTGAGTTATACTTCTCTTTCTTCCACAATATTTGGAGTACCTACTACAGATTGCTCTACTTCTGCCGCATATTCAGGCTTACCTTCCAGTGAGGTTTTGCTAGTACCTAATGTATCTACTGCTTCAAAGGACCCTGTGTTTGAAACAGAGGTATTCAGTACTGTCTCTCCTACAGTATCGCGTGAAGCCTCTGACTCTGGGACTTCCACTCCTCAGTCAAGTTCATGTTGTCCTGATCCTTCCTCTGTGCTTGAAGTACCCAGTTCTAAATCCACGACTTCTGTTTCTAAGTCAGGTTTACAGCTTACCTTGCTTCCTGCTGTACCGGATAAAGTCCGTATGGATCCAAGCTTTCTTACTTTTCTAACAGATCCTATGCCTGCAGGGACCCGTGTGGTGCCTGAAGTGTTTCCTCTGGATTTCATGTTGCCCTCGCCAAAGATTGAAACACCCCGTTGGACTTCTTTGCCTTGCCTGTGGTGTCCGTTTCTGTTTCTTGTGGTCCCACGGTGGACACGGGCATGCTTTTCTCTGCTTTTTCTTTGGTGCTTACTGCACCTTCCCGGATGTTCAGACTTCGGACCTGATGCTCCCCAAACCTCCGATGCCCTGGAAGGCTGGCCTCCTATCGTTTGTCAGTGCCATGGCAGAAAACTACACATACACTACTACTGTCACACTCGACTTGTTTGGGATAATGGGCCTGGACTTTATCAAAGAACTACAGTAGAGGCAACGTTTATTCTAACATTTGCCGTAAACTTGCTGGGTTACATTCTGGGTTTGTGCTGGGTATGTGCTGGGTATATTCTGGGCTAGTTTGAGGCACGTTTAAGGCATTTCTGCATTGACTAACGACCCATAGGATTAACACAGCAGGGATCCCTGGCAGTCCAATTCAGTTTGAATGGGACTGCCAGGGACCCCCGCTGTTAATCTGATAGGCCATTAATCAATGCAGAAATGCTGGGGCTAGTTTAAGGAAAGTTTAAGGCATGTATTCAGAATGTACCTGGGTGTTTCCTGTTTTTTTGGGGGAATTGCCACTGGTTTTTGTTCGAATAAGAGTTGCCTCTACTGTATATCAGAATCTTTCAGTGAACCCACTCACCCTCTACCCTCGCTAACCACTGTCCAGATTTCATTGGGAGTAATAGCTTCTCATAAACTTCTACTGTACGTACCTATTTGAGCAATGCCATTGCTCTTCCAGGATGTTCCTCTACCACAACCGACCAACAATCACTCTGTATTGTATTGTACTCTAGGACTAGCGCTGACTACCGGGCACCTGGCTTGTGCCTCTCGGACGTCCCTGTTCTGGACTCTCCTGTTCTTGCAAAGCTCTGGATTTCCAAATCATTTTGAGATGATTTCTGCGCGTCAAGAATCGCAGTACCACCACTCTCATGTCTAAAGATGGTAATCTCCAATTAACTGCTAGATTACGGTTCTACAGAACTTCCCGACTAAGACAGTTAACAAGCAATTATTTGCCCCCCAGATCTATGGGTGAACCTGTTCGCCCGGAGTTCTCACCGATGGTACTCGCCAATAAACTGCTGGATTACTGGTCTAATTCCCGCTAAGACAATTCAGGAACAATTCTATGTCCCCAGATCTATGAGTGATCCTGTTCGCCCGGAGTTCTTCTCTAAAGGGGGGGGGTATTGTAAGGAATATGTTCCTGGTTTTGGCTGGAGCTCTCAGAACAGACCTTACCTTGGATTTGCAAGGACTCGTCTGTGCTTGCAATCACTGCAGCTCTGCCCCTATTCGCTGGCTATACTATATAGAGCCAGCCCCTCCCCCCAGGATGTTGCTGAGCATAACCCTAGATTGACTAAGATGTAACTGTGTTTGCCACAAGCTACTTTGCCTTAGCCTTGCTTTGTTCATGAGACCTCCTGCATTCACCCCAGGCAGAGGTCTGCATTTTGCTTCCTGTGCTGAAGCGCTGAGCCCCCAGAACCAGCTTGACCTTGTTCCAGAAACTGCTGCATTCACCCCAGGCAGGGGTCTACTATCTTATTTATTTATTTATAAAATATTTTACCAGGAAGTAATACATTGAGAGTTACCTCTCGTTTTCAAGTATGTCCTGGGCACAGAGTAAAACAAATAATACATGGTTACAAATACAGTTACATAAATGAACAGGGTATACATTATATACAAGACATTGCGTGCAGAGTTAAAGAAAATATATATATTATGGGCTTATGAAACAGTTACAGACCAGATTAAAGTGTGAGACAGCCTTAGATTTGAAAGAACTTAAACTGGTGGTGGATGTGAGAGTCTCTGGTAGGTTGTTCCAGTTTTGGGGTGCATGGTAGGAGAAAGAGGAACGTCCGGATACTTTGTTGCGCCTTGGGACCATGAACAGTCTTTTGGAGTCTGATCTCAGGTGATAAGTGCTGCAAGTGGTAGGGGTGAGGAGCTTGTTCAGATAGCTGGGTAGCTTGCCCATGAAGAATTTAAAGGTAAGACAGGAAAGGTGAACTTTGCGCCTAGACTCTAGTGATGACCAATCTAGTTCTTTGAGCATATCGCAGTGATGTGTGTTGTAGTTGCATTGGAGAACAAAATGACAAATTGAATTGTAGAGGGTGTCAAGTTTGCCAAAGTGTGTTTGAGGTGCTGAGCCATATACTATGTCTCCATAGTCAATAATTGGCAATAATCTGCATTAGCACGCTTTCTGACCAGGAGACTTAGGGAGGATTTGTTCCTGTAAAGTACCCCTAGTTTGGCATAGGTCTTGGTTGTCAGGGTATCAATGTGCATCCCGAATGTTAAGTGGGAGTCAAACCATAAGCCCAGATATTTAAAACTAGTGACAGGGGTTAGGGTGGTGTTAGCGTTGGTTCTAATCAGGAGCTGTGCTCCAACTCTCCTTTCCGGATACCTGCCTCTGCTATGGAGTACCGGATGCACGCACCAATGAAGGTTAATCCCGGGAGGACCATCTGCTACAAGTGAGTTTATTTACTCAATCTTACACCGTTTTTCCTAATCAATGATTTGGCTGGACACTAGCTAGTGTGAGTATTTACCTATCTGGGTTATACTCTTCCGGTTTATTGATAACTAGTGGAATCAGGTGTTTATGCTATAGGTGGTCACCATTTATATGTGGGATACTTCAAGGATACAACCAATACAACATACAATTGAAGTTGCTGAGTCTACGTTTTAGAGCACCACACAGCCTGGCTTTTCTAATCAGGAGCTCAGTCACTGGAAGCTTTAAACATTTAGTCTTGGTCCCAAACACCATTGTTACAGTCTTGTCAGTGTTTAAAAACATTTTGTTTTGGGAAATCCAGTTTACGAGTCCCAAAAAGTCAGACTGAAGTATGTGTTGAAGGTCAGAGAGGCTATGGCTGTATGCATATAGGATTGTGTTGTCTACATACATGTGTATTGAGGCTTCCTTACAAGCTGTGGGAAGATTATTAATGAACACTGACAAGAGTAGGGGCCCCAGAACAGAGCCTTGCGGGACACCACAGGTGATATCCAGGGGGTTGGAGTTAGAGCCTGAGATGGACACATGTTGGGATCTTCCTGATCTTAGGACTGAAACCAGTTTAAAGCATGCTTCCCTATTCCAGAGCTCTGGAGTTTGTTAAGCAGGATAGCATGATCAACTGTGTCAAAAGCCTTTGCAAAATCTAGGAATACTGCACCAGTGAGTTGTCCCCGTTCCATTCCACACTGGATTTCATTGCAAACTTTTAGCAGGGTAGTTACGGTGGAGTGTTTGGGACGAAACCCAGATTGGAATTGGCTATGGAAATTTGTCTTGGTATAGAAATCGCTTAATTGGGAGTGGACACATTTTTCCATGACTTTGGATAGAATTGGGAGAAGTGAGATTGGATCTGGTTCCTGTGCTGAAGCGCTGGTCCTCCAGTGGCAGCCTTGCCTTGTTCCCGAGACCTTCATTCTCCCCTTGCAGAGACCTTATCATGGGTCGCTCCCGAGCCTCGCGCAGAGGCCATTCTCGCACTTCAGCTCGTACGCTGAAGCCGTGTACACTGACTTCCTGTTGCTGAACTCCAGCCTGGACATCGACTACCCTACCGTCTCCAAACCGGACCCTGGCGTGTAAATTGATTACCCCGGCCTCTCCAACTCTGACCCTTCTACGAATGACTATGAACTGCGCAATCCAGAACCGGATCCGTGGTCTAAGGTCGATCTATTCACATCCCCATCTCAGCCCCGCGGTCCGGTCCTGATTTTTGTCAAACACGTTCGTTACACAATAAATGTCTTAATTGGCCTGTGTAATGTATTGTGGCACCGGATACATTCCTTTCTATCAGTGTAATGTATTGTACTGTTATGTCAATGTTATTTTATTGTGTATTTCTTTTGTTTTGCAAACAAATGGGCAAATGTGCTGCTAGCCGCTAAGGTAATAAAGTTGTTTTTATTTGATTTTAATAAAACAGTATTGAAGCAGGGGGTCTCCAGAGCTGTACCACATTCATTTTGGCAGTGATAACATCGAAGCTACTAGAATAAGCCCTGTTGCCTCTATATTAATAGAGAATTGATTAACTGAAGAAGCAGTGCATAAGCCACTTGATAAATGGAAAGTAAATGAAGCACCTGGCTCCAATGGAATGCACCAAAGAGTTCTTACGGAGCTAAGTTCAGTAATACCAACACCATTACATTTAATATTAAAGGACTCAATTGCCAAAGACTCAGTGCCACAAGATTGGCATAAAGCTGATGTGGTGCCTTTTTTTGAAAAGGGAGCTTGATCACAACTGGGAAGTTACAGACCTGTAAGTCAATAGTGGAAAATTTACTTGAAGATTTAGTGTGGGATAATAATGAGGAATAGCTAATGGATAACAACATTATTAGTATGTAACGCTTGTGCTGCGCGCAAACCTGACAGGACCCCGGTACTGAGGTGGAACGGAAGGATACCACACACCCACAGCAGCGGAGGCGTGCCCGGAGTGTGGTATAGAGCAAAGCTGGACCGGGGGCAAGGAAGAGGGTTAGTCAGGTACTTGCCGAATCCAGAGTAGAAGAAGGTAGAGTGGTCGTGTCTGTAAGCCAAAAATCTGGGAGTAGAGACAGCTGCGCAGTCGAATGTGTCCATTTGCCAAGTCCGAGGGGTAGAGAAGACAGCGTAGTCGAATGTCCGTTTGCCAAGGTCAAGATCCAGAGGAGGTTTGCAGACTATCCAAGGTCAGGAATTCAGGGGCTGAAAAAACAAGAAAAGAGCCTAGCAGGAGCAGACAGCACCAAGGTACTAGAAGCTATGCAGAGCACTGACAGAATAGGAAGTTAGGGCTAAATAGCTGGCAGGCGCCAATCAGAAGGGAGGTGGAGCGGAGGTGCGGCCCGGTGGGTAGCAAGGATAGGAGCCAGGGAACAAGGAGGTAGGCTGGAGTGTCCCTGTGTTACGCCGGTGCTGCCCGCAGACCAGACCCGTCCCCTGTGCTGAAGGGGGAGGTAGGAATACACGCACCCGCAGCAAAGGGAGCGTGTCTGGAGTGTGGTATTAAGCGTTGCCAGGCCAGATGTAAGTAACGTAGACAATACTTGCCGGTACCTGGTATAGGAGTAGAATAGTGATTGCCTTGCTGAGGTCAGGGAGCGGAGAGATGAGGAAGGTTAATGTCCAATCGTGGGATGCCAGAGTATACATAGTCCAAGGAGAGCCGAAGTCGAGAGCCAAAGGGGTAGTCATACGAGCCGTGTCAAAACCAGTAGTAACTGAGAGAACACCAAACACTTCCATACAGAGACTATGTCGAGCGATGAGTGAGGGCTCAGAGATGCTAGATAAGGCTGGGCTGACCAATCATGGATGGGGTGGGTCAGGAGGACTGCAGGGAGCCTCTCTGGAAAGGTGTGGCTGATGCAACCCAGGTGAGCACTGGTAGCACTCTGATTACACTCGTGCACTGTACGGGGGCGGAGCCTCACAGCAGGAGTGGAAGTAGAAGAGTGGATGCTGGGCGCAAGCTCTGTAAGCTGCGTGTGCACACGACCAGCGTTGGAGGAGGACACACATGTGCGCGTGAGACGGAGGACCAGTGCCTGCCACTGAGAAGGAGGAGGAGCGGCGGAACCGCCGAGGGGACGGACCCTACGGCAACGGAGGAGCTGAAAGCCTGTGGAGGCAGGTAAGCGGAGGTTGCGCTGCGCGCCCTGAGTCTCCCTGAGGGTAGTCAGTGTGGTGCGCGGACAGTGCTGAGAAATCAGATTCCTAACACCCTGAGGCTGGGGGGCGTGCCACGTGATCGTGCGATAGGTAGGGGTGGAGCTATCCCCCAAGTGCCGTGCACAAGCTGCACGTTTCAGCGCGCGCCCCGTAAGGCAGATGGGCTATCACGTGCGACCCGAAAGAAGAGGAGAAGCAGTGCAGGAGATGCCTGCGCCAGTGGGTAGATGATGGAGATCCAGAGCAGCAGCAGTGCCTGTTGTGGCAGCAGGTAAAGGAGCGCCGTGACGGGTCGATCGTGACCCGCGGACCCTTACATAGTAACAGTCAGCATGGATTTATTAAAGATGGGTCATGCCAAACTAACCCTATGAGTTTCTTTGATAAGTTACAGTAAGTAAGAAGTTAGACCAGGAAAAAACAATGTATACAGTATGGTCTAATTAGATTTTGCAAAGGCTTTTGATATTGTACCACACAAGAGGTAGTGTACAAAATAATGTGTCTCTATTACCATATTTGCACCTGGATTTAAAACTAGTTGAAGGATAGACAACAGAAGCTTGATATAAATTGAACTTTTCAGTTTGGGCTAAAGTTGAACTGTAAGTGGAGTTCCTCAAAGATCGGTACTGGGACCTCTGATTTTTTTTTTTTAAATAATAACATTTTTTATTGACAATTTTCAAGTTGGATACAGAAGATAAAAAAGGAGCAGTATGGATGTCAAACAGCAAAAATCGGGATACACAGGGTCCGAACCAACAATTACATGTATAACGCATAACCAAATTGTTGGGGTCCTCTTGACATCTTACAATAATTCCACAGCTAAATAATAATGGACATTACATAATGGATACAACAAGACATGGGGGAAAGAGGGGGGAAGGGGGGTGGTAACCTAATTTACAAAGGTCCAAAAAGTTATTTTTCTTGCATGCAACAAGACATATCTAATGTTCCTAAGGAATATTTATACTTAATATTTATTTTTCTTTCTCATTTGGATAGTGGCTCTGTGCCAGAGCAACTCGGCCCAGGAGGTTCGCCGTCTCCTGTCTACATCCATGCCAATTCTCTGATATCTCTTTGGCCCCCTTCAATGACAAACCATGGGTCCCAAGTCTGGGAGAACTTGAGGCAGCTCTCTCTCAGGACCTCTGATTTTTAAAGCCTCCATATTTGCTGATTAAACTAAATTGTGTAAGGTACAGTAGTAAAATCATAGCTGGATGTAATTTTTCTCCAGAAGGACTTGGATAGACAGGAAATATGGGCAGGTAAATGGCAGATAAGTTTTAATACTGTAAGGAGCCATGATACTCGGCGCACTCGGCGCACTCGGCGCACTCCTTGCTTACCCCAACACGCAACCAGGTGTTCCGCTTCTCCTGCCTCCTGCAGCACATCGCGCCTGCCGGCGAATACCAGCATTCCATCTAGGGGTGCGCGCAGACCACACTATGCATTAAATGCCATCCCGCTGGCCCCGCCTCCAGGCTACACTCGCGTGATGATGCCACCATCATACAATGTGCACCCACATGCGCAAAACCTTCCTGCTAGTGAAGTGTTCACTGCTGTCTTGCCTCCAGTCTTGTCCTGCTCCTTGTTCCTGACCTTGGCTACTCTTCCGGATTCCGCTCTTCTGTTCGCCTGACCTCGGCTACTTACGACCATCCACACCTCTCCAATACTGACCTCGGCAAAGTACTACGATGATCCGCCTTTCTCCAATCCAGACCACAGATAAGTACCTCCTACGATCCGCTACTCTCCAACACCGACCTCGGCAAGTATTACTGACCATCCAGACCTCTCCTACCTCAACCCAGTTACCTCGACTATCTACACTCCAGACGCGCCCACGAAGCTGTGGGTTGGTGTTATATCAAATCCCCACCTCGGCCACGCGGTCACACCTTGTTTGTGGTGAGCACTCCGTTACAGTATGCTCAGCCCAACAAACATGAACCTCGCTGAGGTGGGCCAAGTCTTGAGCACGCACCCCAGCATGTTTTCCAAAATTGAAAAATACTTTGAGGAAAATGACCACCGCATTGATTTATTGCACCAGAATCTCATGTCCCTTTCTGACCAAGTACAAATCCCTCCTCCTAGTCCTGTCCCTTCGGGGCCTTCTGCTGCAACTATTGCTTCTATGACTATGTCTCCCTCATCTGAACCCCGACTTCCCACAACCAACCGATATGGTGGCGACCCCCATGGGCGCAGGTGTTTTCTGTTTCAAACAGTTTGAACTTATGCCTACTCAATTCATTTCTCAAAGATCCAAGGTGGTGGACATTATATCACTACTCACCGTAGATACCCTGGCATTGGCTTCTCCCATCTGGGAACGAAGATCGGATCTCACCCAGGATATCTGACAATTTACCTGGGAATTCCGCAGAGTCTTTGATACGCCTGGTACAAGGCAACTGCCGCTTCCTCTCAGTTTCATATTTCTCAGGGCAGCCGATCCGTTGCCAGATACACTTTGGAGTTCCGCACTATTGCCGCCGAGACAGATTGAATAACGAGGCGAGGTCTTACAGAGATTTTAAAGGATGAGCCCGCTGCACATGATTGCCCCATTGATCTCGAGGAACACATCGCCAAATGTATTTGCGTTGATCAACGTCTGCAAGAGAGGAGAACTGAAAGATCCCGTCATCGGCAGCTTACTCCGAGGGCTCCTTCTTCCCATGCCGGTACAGCTGAATCCCTTCTGCCAGATATCCCAGCGCCTATGCAACTTGGAGGTAACAAGTTGTCTTCCAGCGAGTAACAGCATTGTCGCAACCCCAGTCTCTGTCTCTACTGTGGCAATCCCGGATGTCAGGTACTCTTTTGCCCCCACAAGTCGGGAAAATGCCAACTCCCAATGAGGTCCAGGGAAATCACATTGGGAACACTTTCTACATCCCCTATCACAGCTAAGCAGCTTCCTACCAGGATCTGCTTCCTATTACGCTTACCAGGGAGGGCTTCCACACTTCTGCAATGGCCTTTCTGGATTCCGGGGCGGGAGGCAATTTTATCGATCAAGGCTTCGCCGAGAGAAATAACATTCCCCTCATTCACAAGAAATGCCCATTAGGGATAGAAGCCATAGATGGTCGACCTCTGCAACCACCATATATCTCTTTACAGACTGTTCTCTTTCAGTTTTGTACAAGTGATGACCACACAGAAGAGATACAGCTGGATGCCATTACACCCCTTCGTGGACGTGATTCTTGTCCTCCCATGGTTACAACTCCACAATTCACGCATCAATTGGTGTGACAAAGAACCGGTCCTGTGGAGCCCCTTTTGTTGAACTGCGCTGTGCCCATCAAGAGTATTGGTTGGGTTACTGCTCCCAAAGAAGAGGAGGTCAAATTGCCTTAGGTCTACACCAGATGTCGCAACATTTTTGAAAAAGCCATGTCTGAGGTCTTATCACCGCATCACTCTTTCGATTGTCCTATCGATTTGCTGCCTGACTCTGTACCTCCCAGGGGAACTTCTTACCCACTTTCCCTTCCTGATATGAAAGCTATGAAGGAGTATATCCATGAAAATTTACAAAGGGATTTTATTCGAAAATCTTCTCCAGCCGGCGCAGACTTCTTCTTTGTGAAGAAAAAGGATGGGTCTCTACGTCCATGTATTGATTACAGATGTCTTAACAAGATCACCATCAAAAACTGTTACCCTTTACCACTGATTGCTGAACTTTTTGATCGCCTCCAAGGAGCCAACATCTTCACTAAATTGGACCACCATGGGGCCTAGAATCTGGTAAGGATCCAACAAGGTGACAAATAGAAAACGGCTTTCAATACCTGTGACGGCCACTAGGAATATCTCGTCAAGCCCTTCGGTCTCTGTAATGCCCCTGCTGTCTTCCAGGACTTCATTAATGAAATCTTCAGAGTTCTGCCCAATCAATTCGTCGTCATCTATGTGGATGATATAATGATTTTTTCTGTCCTCACAGGAGCATGTAAGCCATGTCAATCAGGTATTTATATGCCTACGTGAAAACCATTTGTTTGCCAGCCTGGAAAAATGCCAGTTCTATCAATCCTCCACAGTGTTCCTAGGATACATCATTTCCAACACAGGTCTTCCCATGGATCCTGCAAAAGTAAAGGTGGTTCTGGATTGGCCTCGTCTCACTACCCTCAAAGCTGTGCAACTTTTCTTGGGATTTGCGAACTACTACCGCAGGTTCTCAAAATTTCTGCTCTGTGATAAATCTCATCACAGCTTTAACTAAGAAAGGTGTGGATCCTTCTTCATGGTCACCAGCAACTATCCAAGCTTTTGATCACTTGATAACCGCCTTCAGTTCTGTAACTTTCTTAATTTATCCGGACCACAAGCTACCATTCACCTTGGAGGTAGATGCGTCAGACGTCGGGGCTGGTGCTATTCTCTCTCAGAGAAGGAAGCCTCAAGACAAACTTCACCCCTGTGCCTTTATCTCGAAAAAAAAATCTCCAGCGGAACAAAATTATGACGTGGGTAACAGGGTGTAATGCTTGCGCTCACCACGAACAAGGCGGGACCCCGGTACTGAGGTGGAAAAGTATGAAACTGCGCACCCAGAGCAGCATAGGCACGCCTGGAGGGTGGATAGTCAGCATAGCCGGGTCTAGGATGGAGAGATAGGGTTAGTCCAGATACTTGCCGGGATCCAGGGGTAGAGCCAGGAGAATGGTCAGTGTCCATTGTGCCGTGGTCTGGGGTTGTAGCCGGGAGAGTGTTAGCATGTCCAAGAGCCGTAGTCAGGGTTGGAGAGGTGCGGGTAGTCAGGAGCAAGCCGAGGTCGTTATCCAGAGAGTGTCCAATATCCAAGCTGGGGTCGTTATCCAGAGAGGGTCCAATTTTCAAGCCGGGTCGGTACACAAGAAAGCAACAAGAGAGAAACCGCATGGGACAAGGCAAGGCAAAACAGAATGCAGGAACACAAGACTACACAGCTTATGCTCAGCAAAGCAGGAGTGAATGAGCAAGGCATTTATAGCAGACAGAATCCAATGAGGCAGAGGGCGGAATGGAGGTGCTGCCTCTGCGGAGGCAGAGATATGCTGCAGGAGACTCATTTGACCGCTGTCCATCCCGGACCGTCCATGGACACATATCAAATCCCCACCTCGGCCTCGCGGTCACTCCTTGTTTGTGGTGAGCACTCCTTTACATACACAGATTAATACAGAGCAAAATGAGGTCACGCCTTGATGGAAAATGATTTAGGAGTGATTGTAGACAATGTCATGTGATAGCTACAAATGCAAATAAGATCTTACCTTTCATTAAACGGGGTATGGATGGAAGGCAAATAAGCATAATTTTGCCACAGTATAATTGGTAAGACCACACCTTGAATATGGAGTACAGTGTTGGCCAACACTCTATAAAAAAGACATTATGGTACTAGAGAACGTGCAGAGACAAGCCATCAGGGAATTGAAAATCTGACTTATGAGGGAAAGCTGGCTAAATGGCTAAATTAGATTTGTTTACATTATAAAAGAGACATCTAAGAGGGGATATATATAATATATATATATATATATATATATATATATATATATATATATATATATATACACAAAAATATTTGGGGTCAATACACAGAGAACTATTAATCCCAAGGTCATTGCAAACAACACTAAGTCATCCCTCAAGGTAGGAGAAAAGGAGAATTCACCAGCAATAAATGAACAGATTTTTTACTTTAAGGGCAGCTGAAATGTGGAATTCATTACCCATGGAGACTGTGATGGCAGATACAATAGATTTGTTCAAAAAAAAGGTCATCTTTTGGACATCTTTTTAGAAAGGAAAGGTATACAGAGATGTACTAAATAATTAAAAGATGATCGTGCAGGAAGTCATTATTTGGAGTCAGAAAATAACTTGTATTTCCCCCTATGTGACATTATTGGATAATTGTTCACTGGGATTTTTTGTTTCCTTTCCTCTGTATCAAAATACTGAAAACACAAATATTGGATAAATATCTGTTGTCTATATTTAACATACTGTAGGTTGAACTTGATGGACATATGTCTTTTATCAAACACATCTACTATGTAATTTGTTGAAAGCTATAACAAGATCTAGCCATGCTGTCATCAACAATTCCACTCACACTTGTTATGGTACCTGCTCGACAGACCATGCAGCATGTTTCCGGTGTGAGCAGTATCCACACTAAAATGACTAAGTCAATGGCAACCACATTAACACATGACAGAATAGTGAGCTGTTTGGTTTTAAACTGTCAGTCACATATAGGATGAGAATTGAAGGGTGTTTCATCAAAAGCAAAGGAAGCTTTTTTTTCTTGTTTTAAAATAGCTGAGAAAGTTCAAATATGGCAAAAAAAAGATTGATTTTTTTTAATTGCAGAAATATGGTTTGACTATATATATGTGTACAAATATACTTAAATTAGGACACCAAATAAGTGTTCTCATTGAAATGTTTACTTTCTTCTTAGCATTGGTTGATAATTATAAGTTCATTATTGTTTACGTTTCCAATCAAATGGTATTTTAATTTACCAATCAATTAAGAAACTAGAAAATAGATTTAATAGATTTAAAATCCCTTTCTTTAAATATATTACATCTAAGACATTTTAGATATCTGATAGATATTAGTAAATACTTTGATGTAATATCCCATTGATCTAACAAATTCTATCTTTATTTGAAATTGTTGGTTAATGTTTTGATTATGTTTGTATAATTTGTCTGCCAAAAGCTAAGTTAGCTGAACTGACTTCTACTGATGTAGTGTGCAAGCAAAGGTCTTACTTATAAATAACCCGTTATGTAGGCAGTGCTCTACAGAGATAATAAATTACCCAGTGAAATATAATAGAAAATTGTAATGTGTATCAAACATATAAATAAACTTTGGAAGAAGGGAGTACTTGCCCCAATGAGCTTACATGCCAAGTGTTGAGTAACTTACAGAGATTGAGGTGGTTATTCAATAAAGCGTGACCATGCCAATTTGACACTACCGCATGGAAAGCCCTATTCAAGTCAATGGAACTTTCTGTGAGTAGTGCTGAATTGTCAGAAATGAGGAAGAAATGGCCAGACTTAGCAAGACCATCAATGTGTAAAGAGGTAGCATTATACTGAACCAATAATAGGCTCATTATCACAACTCGGCAAATGGTAGAATTTTTTTAAAAAAGTGTTAAGCCTGAGAGAATTCACAATGAGCTGATGGAAAGCAGCTGTACAGCATTCACACCAAGAGCACAGAGATGCACATTTTAAAGTATTACGGGGGTGGAGTGGTGAGGGGAGAGAAATGACAATAGAGCCTTCTTTGAAGTTGTGACTGTCCTTTCCGGAAGTTAACCCCATCTTCAGGGTTAAGTGCAATGAGAGTTCAGATAATTGAAAACTGTCATCAAAGCAATTTAAATATTAGATGATTTAGCATGCAAGTAAAGAAAGCAGCAGGCCCCAGACCGGAGATGCAGGTGTGGTAAGTAACCAACAGCCCCCTGCACCGGTCAACTCTGTGGCCAAGCGGAGCTCCCTCATGCGCTGCCCCAGTGTCTGACATATCTCAGTTTGCCACTCTGCACACAGAAGCGCAGGACAGATCCCCACATTCTGTACAGGCTCAGGAACACATTTCACATCCAGAGACGATAAGGCCTACAATCAAGAATATTAAGTTTATAATGATGCATAGTTGGATGTGTGAAATCTTCACCTACATTTAATTAAATTTGAGAGATAACAATCTCAATTACTTATATACAGTACTGTACCTCCCAAAGAACTCGTCTACAGTATATAGCATGTGTAAAGATACCTGTGAACACACTTAACTTGTTAATTTCGTCCAAACTTTTTGCCTAAAAAGTTCTAGCAAAATGTTTTCAAATGTTTGAACCTTTTTCTAAAGTTTAAGTGTGAAACAGGAAGGAAGAAGAGAAGAGACTGTGGGCAAATTCATACATCTCTAGTCCATAGACATGACAGAAATATACATTCTGGTTGGGTACCAGAAAAAAAGTTCTACATTATATCCAGTGGCAATTTTAATGCAAGCATCCTAAAGTAAGGATTTTAAGGAAATTATAGTGCAAAAGAAATTACTTTCATTATTTTACCCCATTGACAATTTTGTTATATAAGCAGTCTCTGGCATACTGTAGTACCATAACAGAGATTTCCCCTCGCCATACTAGTTTAGTGTAGAAAGAATAACACTCCTGCCAAATGGTACCACAACAGTGTCAAATAAATAAATGTTTAAGATAAATAATAATAAAAGAAATTAACTTTCTTTTGACAAATTTAAAAAACACATTTCAGTTTGAGATTTAAGTTATTGAAAATCTCTCTCTTTCATAGTTTAACCCTTTGAGTGCCAGAGGTTAGCGGGCCAAAGTGCAGCTGCCTTTCCGGCAAACACAATCACATGATCGCTCCTTCACTGATGTTGAAAATGCAAAGGGAAGTCATTCTCCCATTCGCCATCATTGGAGATCGCGCAATCTCCCTAAGAGAATGAGTATTTTTATTATGGCACAGCTACACCATGGGGAACCTAGGATACCAAAACCCATGATGTAGTTGCCATGTCTTGGAGCATTCAAAGGGTTAATATCTAGCATTGCCGTTTGACTTTAAAGAAGCCTATAATGTGTCTTTCATACATTTTATTCTGTCCCCTGTCATCAAATGCCTGAAATATATTTGCGTCATTTTTGATCCATTAAAGCAACAAAATAAGACAGTGACAATGGCAAGGTCATATGTACTACAGAAAATAAGAATGTTTACTCAAAACATCTGACATAAACAGAGCAATGAACAATTATTATTTCAAACATTACAGATATCCATTCAATATTCTCTGATACACTTTGGTATCGTTTTCAGATAGCTAAACCTAGCAATATTACTTTAAAAAGTCAATCTGTTAGAGTAAGAAACACCACTTTAATTTTTAAGAGATATATATTGTATTTCATTCAGAATTATTGTTCACCATAAAATTCTATCACAGGCCCCTTTTCTGTAGCCATTCTATATTCAATAAGATAATAATAGCTGTAGAAATCATAAGGTTTTGTTTTAAAAAAAAACTGTTTTACATGAAGCACCAAAACTATTGGATATAAATTTGCATCAATGACCAATTTAAGATAATAATTAGGTGACAATTACAAGCTTGGACCATTTTGAGATCACTTTAGTTAAAATGTAACTCTTAAGCATGTATGTACTGTAGTTATAGATCATTACTTGTTATAATTTGTTGAATCCATATTGTTGTTCCTTCCGATAACTTGAAATGCAGTAGCGATTCAATTATTTTAGACACTAAGACTATGGAAATTATTATTTAATCTGTACTATCGCAATTTAATGAATAACCACCATAAATACATATGGTTCAGAAAGTGACAAATGGCCAACACCCAAAACAACATTCTACAAGTATCATGACCAGGTAAAAGAACCCTGACTGTCGTTTTTTCCGGTTGGTGGAAATCAGATCTGATACCATTTGATGCACAAAAATGGGAAGCAATTAGGACAGAGTACAAAAAATTATTACATCCCAATGCATTGGTCATGGGTGAAGTGTCTCCTATGCTAGTTTACTTTAGAGATATTGTCATCCGGCGCTGTCGCATTTAAAGCCCCATTGACTTAAATGGGACTTTCCATTTAATAGCTCTGGATTGCCTCTATCACATTTTATAGCAGCGGTGGGCAACATGCTATAGATCAAGGGCTGTACTCCACCCCTTAAAGGGTTGCCCCTTAGTATAGCCCTATAGTATAGCCCCTCCTTACAACACCTCCTATTGCTCCACATATGCGCTCCTTATAACATCTCTCTCTCTCTCTGTGCTGATCACACTCTGTGATCATATTTCTTCCATCCATCTCTGTCTATATGCTGATATGTCTCAAATCAAATCAAATAAGATTTATAGGCATGACGAATGAACATTTCAGTATTGTCAAAGCATGAATAATAGGGGTAGGGTATAATGGTTACACAGTACATGAATAACGGGGTAGGGTATAATGAGTCTCTCTCTCGCTGTGCTGATGTTTCTCTCTCTCTGCTGATCTCTCTGTGCTGATCTCTTTTTCCCCCGCTCTATCTATCTGTGCTGACCTCTCTCTCCCCATCTCTGTGTTGATCTCTCTCTCTCTCTGTGCTGATGTCTCCCCCTCTCTCTCACTCCCCCACCTTCCTCCCCTCTCACTCTCCCACAACCACATCACCTCTTACTCCCCCAACCCACCTCACCTCTCACTTTCCCTCATCCAACTCACCTCTCACTCCCTCTTCCACATCACCACTCACTCTCACCACTCTCTCCCTCAGCCCTCACTCACTCATCTCTCACTCTCCCCCACCCACATCTAACTCTCTCACCCACCCAACCACTCATTCACTTTCCCTCACCCACCTCAACTCTCACCACACACACACACACACACACACACACACACACACACACACACACACACACACACACACACACACACACACACACACACACACATCTCACCTATTACTCTCCCCCACCTAACCACCTCACCTCTCACTCTCTCCCCACCCACCTCACCTCTCACCACCCACCTACCTATCTCACCTCTCAATCTCCCCCACCCACCCCTCATTCCCTCTCCCTCCTCACCACTCACTCCCTCTCCCATCTTCCCATACTCTCCCTCACCATTCTCTCTCCCTCACCCATCTCATCTTTCACTCACTAATCTCACCTTTCACTCACCCATATCACCAATTACTTTCGCCCCACCAACCCACCCACCTCACCTCTCACTCCCCCACCCACCTGCCTACCTCACCTCTCAATCTCCCCCACTCACCCCTCACTCCCTCTCCCACCTCACCACTCACTCCCTCTCCCATCTTCCCATACTCTCCCTCACCATTCTCTCTCCCTCACCCATCTCATCTTTCACTCACTAATCTCACCTTTCACTCACCCATATCACCAATTACTTTCGCCCCACCAACCCACCCACCTCACCTCTCACTCCCCCACCCACCTGCCTACCTCACCTCTCAATCTCCCCCACTCACCCCTCACTCCCTCTCCCACCTCACCGCTCACTCAATATCTCCATCACCACTAACTTTCTCTCCCAGTTTACCACTCACTTACCATCAACATTAACTATCCCTCTCTACTCACTTACTCTCCCTTGGTTTAGGACATTTGGTCATGGCCATTTTTGCCATGACCAAATGACCACCAGCACTTGGCCAAAACTCACTTTACCGCCAGGACCTGTCGCCGCCGGCTGCTTTGCCGCTAATGTAAGTACCTAACCATAACCCTTACCCTAAAAAACCCTCATGTTAACCTTTATTATTAACGCTACCTCTTACCCTAAAAACCTTAACCCCTTAACCTTAAAATCGCTTGTTAACCCCTTACCCTATCCACTAAAGCCCCTTAAGTTAACCCCATACCCTAACCACTAAAACACATAAAGTTAACCCCCTACCTTAACTGCTAAAACCTCTAATATTAACCACCTCCACTCTTACCTGTAGCTCAGCCCTGGTATACACCCACAACAGTATTAAGGGAGGAAGAAACCAAGGAGATAAGAGGTTGGGGGCTGCAGAGGAAGTCCCTGCCAGTGCTTTATAGAATAAGGGCTTTGCAAAATGTTACCAGTCCCTATACAATTATCTAATGCAAAACTGAAGCAAGTATTTTGATATTGTAAGTTTAATTTTTGCTATAAATTTGACTTTATTGTCAGAGGTCGCAGCAATGCACTTTGACAGTGAGGGAAACCATTTTAAAACTAAGGAAATTATTTCTAAAACAATGGCTTCTGTTCAGTATGCCTTGAAAGTGTCTTCCTTATGCTCTTGAAGATGTATACTCCTTTGATTTAAATGAGACTGAAATCTTCCAGAGCAAGAGAAAAATTGTTTCACAGCATATTGAAAATACATTTATAAGGCTTATATGACTACTATATAGATTTCATCATATGGATTCAGATAATTTTTACTATATTTTATGGTCCATTCCAACTAAAACCTGTGCTTATTACACCACAATTGACACCAAATATATATATATATATATATATATATATATATATATCATATTTTTTGTGCATATATATATATATATATATATATATATATATATATTATACATGCACAAAAAATATGCAATAAACAACACAACACGCTTCAGACATAAAAATGAAACATTATGAAATGAAGTCCCTGTCATGAAGAGGTTACAACCTAAGTATCAATATCTAATGTATTACCAAATATGCTGCACTTGTGCTGTTCCAAGTATGACACAAGAACAGTTATAATTGCATTGTTTTTGCTAGTAAGAGATGAATAAGATATTTAAACATTCTTTGTGTCTCATTAAATATATTTTGAAGAAGTGTGGACAGGACCTTTTAAGCGAAGGGTAGGAAAGAAGGCCCCTATTGTAGCACTCCTAATTCTAATGCAATAATGTGATAATTAAAATGAAACTTTAATAGTAGCAATAACGATAAAATAACCATACCAGATGTATTTGACAATCCTACCTACAGTAAATGCTGGTGTAAAGAGCGGCTGTGTGGTATTAGTAGGTGAAAAAAGTATGATCATCCCTAAAGTCCAAATTTCAATGAGTAGACTCAATACCATAGCACCGTTTGTAGACATTTATCAGCTAGCAAATAGCGCCTATAACTGATAGTGATCAAAGACAACACAAAAATTAAGTAGCGCTAAAGAGGATGTGAAATAACCCTACTAAATGATAAATTATAATAACATATTTAAAATATTAAAAGAAATTAAAATGACCACAATTTAACCTAATAATATCTACAAACCATAACATGATAGTGAAAAAAAAGGAAAATCCAAATTGAATGTTCCACTCAAACAAAAAATCCAGAGAGAAATATAGTCCCAATAGAAGATCCAGGGAGCGTCTTTGCAGCTTTAAGGGGAGTGGTATAGCCAACCACTTTTGGAATCTATGAACAAAAAACAAACAAAAGCGCAAGCTCCATAGCACGTAACTGAGTAAAAAAATAAGGTACATTTATTTAAAAAATCAGCAACCCATAAGAATGTGCACTTACAGGATTTCAAACAGAACCATTCGTGGGAGAGAAATCTCTATTGTGGTCATCTGCGGTGCTAGGGTGAGTCCCAGGTTTGCAGAGTGGATGTAAACAGCCCAGGTTCACCATAAATTGGCAGCAAGATAAAAAGGCATCCAATGCCTGCACGACCTTTGCTCCCTCATACAATGATTGCTAACACTTGAAATTACCGCCAGCCGGAGCGCAGGGAAGCCAGGGACTCCAAATACACCAACACAAACGCGATGACGTCACAGTTCTACGCGTTTTGTCACACTGCGGCGACTTCGTCAGGAGTTATGTGATTATCAGGGACAGCCAGTTAAATAGGCTGGATCAAGTAAACCTATTTTCACATTGGTACTAAGTTTCACCACAAATCGTATAACTCTAAAATTACTATAAATTTCAACATTACAATGAATAACAACAAAAAAAACATCAATAATTATGTTGTTCACATCATACAATGAAAATAGCTAAAACTAAACAATTTAATTATGTATAAACTCAACTAACACAATGACATGTTAGAAAAAGCTGTCCCACTATTACCAATCTACGTTTCATCAAATATGGAAAAAAATATATATATATATACCATATTGAAATTAAAACCTAAACCTATAATTTTAGTTTCAAAAGATATTAATAAATCAATATATTAATTTGAATATAATAATATGAATATATAAACAACCAAATACCACTACACCATATAAAAATGAATGATAGAAAAATCTAAATAAAATTGAAAAAATATTAAAATCAACCTATTCCTTGTATGATGAGAACAACATTCACAACATTATATGTACTAACACAAATTATTAGATTAATAATTCACATTAATTAACATTATATCTAATTACATATAATAACAAAAATTGTTACATTAAAAAATAACTAAAATTGTAAAAAGATAAAGGAAAAAACTGGATTAACTATTAAATAACACCTACTTTAAGGAAATATCATATAATATAGAGGAATCCCCTCCAAAAACACAGAACCCCATCCTAGGATAGGGGGAGAGGAACCAAACTAGCAACCAGAGCAGAAAGGCAGAGAACAGCAAGGCAGGAAACTAAACCAGTGTGCTAGTATCCAAGCACTCATTAAGACCCTCATTAAGACCCTGGGAGAAAGTGTACCAACTGAGTATATCCAAAAAGACTCTCTCATACATAGTGTCTTAAATCTATCTCCCCTTAATAGGGTACTCGGAATACTCTCAATACCCATAATAACAAGTCCCTTGGGATCCTTTTGGTGTACTTGGGAAAAATGTCGAGGAACACTGTGTGCCAGCACTCCCTTAATGATGGAACGTCTGTGTTCCAGGAATCTGACACACAGTGCTCTTTTAGTGCGACCCACATTTTGCAATTGACATGGACAAGATAAAACATACACTATATATGTGGAGAGACAGTTGATTGAACTTTTTAATGTATATTCAGACTTGTTGCTAAATGAAGAGAAAGTATCCGACAGATGCAGATGTCCACACATTAGACATCTAGATCTGCTACACCTAATGTTCCCAGACACTAACTGTGAACCACTATTTTCAACTGAAGTATCACTAAGTCTACTTGGGGCCAAGATGTTCTTGATATTTAGACCCTTGCGGAAGACCAGTGGTGCCACAGTGACAACTGACTGCTGAGGTGCGGATCTGAGAGCAACACTTTCCAGTGGCGATTGATAATTTGTCTAATTTTGTGGGAATAACCATTAAATTTTGTAATAAACTTAACCCTAGAGTTGTTTGTGATGATATCTGCCAAAGGCATGGATTGTTTGCAATGTTTCAGCTTTGATTTAGCTAACAGATCCAAACGTTCAACCGACCTGACCTTCTTGAATGCCTCCTGCACCAGAAACATATCATACCCCTTTTGTTTGAAATTGTCGATGAGACGACCGGCTTGCAGCTCAAACACCAGGTCGGACGAGCAATTCCTCCTCAGTCTATTAAACTGACTGAGGGGGATATTGCTTAGCCATTTGGAATAATGTGCACTTTTTGCATGTATATAGCCATTGACCGCCACGTCCTTGAAATGCACCCGTGTCTGGATATTCAGATTCAAATCTACTCACAATTCCAAATCTAGAAAGACAATACTAGATGCATTAATGGAGGGTGGGTGGGTGAATCTGCGGCCCATATCATTGGAGTTAAAGTCGGTCAGTATCTGCTCGAGGTCACCCCCATCTCTGTCCCATATGATCAAGATGTCATCAATGTACCGGCCATAGAGCACCAGACCCGCCCCCAGCCGTGCATTGGGCCAGATAAATCTGTATTCCCAATAACCCATAAAAAGGTTCGCATAGCTGGGGGCAAATGTGGTGAATGTGAATTATTAATCTAATAATTTGTGTTAGTACATATAATGTAAAGATTGTTTTGTGAATGTTGTTCTCATCATACAAGGAATTAAATAGGTTGATTTTAATATTTTTTCAATTTTATTTAGATTTTTCTATCATTCATTTTTATATGGTGTAGTGGTATTTGGTTGTTTATATATTCATATTATTTTATTCTAATTAATATATTGATTTATTAATATCTTTTGAAACTAAAATGATAGGTTTAGGTTTTAATTTCAATTTGGTATATATATATATTTTTTTTTCCATATTTGATGAAACGTAGATTGCTAATAGTGGTAAGGGGGGAGGGTACAAAGGGAGTAGCCCAAAAAGAACCTATTTGCACTCACTATTTCCAATAAATGATTAGGGACAATTGAATCCTAGGGAGGAGCCCATACACCATTTAGTAATACATATTAAAACATTTTATTAAACATCTATGCAAAGACATATACCTACTAATGGGTTAAAAATTAATCAGGGGGTGGGTGGGGACAGAGGGTAATGTGCTAGGTACCTCCTATGTGTTCTTGTAGTAATACCACACAGGTGATCCTATGGCACCAGTAATTGAGTCAAATAAGTATTGTACTATATCTGTTCCCTATGATGGGATATGTGCACTTTCCCTGTCGCTCACATCAAACAGAGGAGCAGGCATATAATGTTTACTACCGCTCTATATCGTCAGACACGCACTGTACACACACATAAATACACATGGTCTTTTGTCAAACGCAAAACTTAGTATTACTAAGACTGGGTTATTTGTAGCAAGCCCTGGTTGGCGCAGCAAGCAGCTTATAGCTGCATGAGTCTGTTTCTCTGTTTCTCTGCTCCACGATAGAATAGGAAGACACGTGTACACACACATTATAGAATATATGCCTGAACATATCATGACCTTACCAGCAAGATCATAACATCGCGCGACAATAGTCAATGTATAACTGATAACTGGGAGGCCCGCACGATATTTGCGTTTGACAAAAGACCATGTGTATTATCTATAGACGAAGTCGCCACAGTGTGACGAAACGCGTAGAGCTGTGACGTCATCGCGTTTGTGTTGGTGTATTTGGAGTCCCTGGCTTCCCTGCGCTCCGGCTGGTGGTAATTTCAAGTGTTAGCAATCATTGTATGAGGGAGCAAAGGACGTGCAGGCATTGGATGCCTTTATATCTTGCTGCCAATTCATGGTGAACCTGGGCTGTTTACATCCACTCTGCAAACCTGTGACTCACCCTACCACCGCAGATGACCACAATAGAGATTTCTCTCCCACGAATGGTTCTGTTTCAAATCCTGTAAATGCACATTCTTATGGGTTGCTGATTTTTTAAATAAATGTACCTTATTTTTTACTCAGTTACGTGCTATGGAGCTTGCGCTTTTGTTTATTTTTTGTTTATATATATTATATATATATATTCCTTATTTAGCAGGAGTGGTATTGATGAATACAATACCGGAATCAACTACTGTATGTGTGAAACCCTAATTAGGCAGAGTTTGTGTCAAATTGGTAATGAGATTATACAGAACACAATTTAGTATGACTCATGCACTGTGCAAACTGTTCATGTGATAAGCATATGTAGCAATCTTTGTTAATATTGTAACTTGTTGCTTAAGAGTGCAGCTCATGCATGTTGTGCATCATAATGAGGAAAACAAGTGTGTGTAGCAACATTTGTTAACATTACTACTTAATGCCAGCTTCCCATAGTGCTATATATGTGCTGCTGCATATTGATATGCAGTAATCTTCTGTCTCCAGGTGATCCCAAGGGTGAGAATAGTATTCACCCTCTGGTAGGCATGTTGTGACAAATACTAAATTTATTAAGGTCACAAGGCTTCTAATCTATATAGTAGTCATATAAACCTTATAAATTTATTTTCAATATGGTGTGAAACAATTTTTCTTTTGCAATTAGCCCCAGCACCCTATTATATTCCTCATTGACAGTCGCTAGAGTGTCTTTTCCCTCTCCCTCTCCCTTACCCTAATTATACAATATTTTGAAGAAGCCAATTGCATACTGAATGATTCCTTTTGTGTATTATCATGGGTGGGTGGAACCTGGATGTGATTTGATTACACTCGACGGCAGAGGGATCCAGGGATCTATGTACATACTGTAAGCCACTAGACATTTTATCAATTAAGCAGTGCAAAATGTAAGGTGCTTGAATCATAATGGTGAGAAGTACTGTATGAAAGTAAATTGTCCACTTTGAAGAAAAAACACCTTAAATCCTGCTACTTTACTACATAAAATAGCAAAAAGGAGGGGTCACAATTGTATTTAAAAAAGAACACCATTTACGTTAATCAATCAGGAGGCTGGCCCAAATGGTAGTTGGCTATAACTTGAATTAATGTTTACACTCCTAATGTACATTGTCATTTGTATTATTGCACTTTAGTGGATAAAATAGCCTCCATGGCTTGTGATCACCTAATCCTGTGGGGCGATCTGAATTCAGTTGATAATCATTATTTAGATCAAATGCTAAGCATTTCAAGGTTTTAAGGAGTTGTAGAGGTGCACCAATATTCAGTCTGTTCAAATAATTACACAATGGTACTCAATCCTACCTTTGATCCCTTAGTTCCAAAGCAGGATACATGCAGTATACTTAAATGAACAGATGAAGGAGACACTCAGGAAATAGTTGTAATTAGGCTTGCTGGAGATTTATTCCATTACTCAGGTGCAGATATTGTAGTAGACAGATACTGTAGTAGAGCATGAGCAGAGACAGGTAAAGTTTTGGTGTCACAGCCCCTTCAGACATGCCCATCCATGTCTAAGATTGAAAATGTTTCTGTATCAGACCGTGCTCCCAAAAGGTTCAGTATAAAATGTATAAAATGTATGGAGAATAATACCCTCAGAGAAATTGGTGCTTCCCATCTAGAATGTTTAATTACCCACAATTCTGACCCTATCCTAAAGAGTGGTGGTTTCAATATGTTAGGGAAAATGGATAAGATGACCTTCACCCAGACATTTTTTGCAATGCCACCAAAGTAGTTTATGAAAGAAAATTCTGATATTCACGAATACTAAAATTATAAAATATAAAGAAAAATACTTGTCATTAAATAGGTACGTTTCAACGTCCTATTCTTGTTTTAAGACCATGGGAACAAAATGGGAGGACTATATATTTTTTAATTGTATCGATATACTGTAGAGCTTTTGTTAGAGGAGATAGAAAAAAAACCTAAGATTATTTTACAGCCAAGTTCTATAGATTTTGCAATAAAGCAGGTAAACTCATAAATAATCTGACTTTGTCTGAAATGCAAACTTTTTGTATCCCTGCTCTTAGGGATTCAAATAGGCACAGGACAGTTGATTTAGTTAAAATAGCTGAAACAATTATATAAAAAATTATATTCTTAAAATCCAGCTAATCATACTATTGAAAATATTTTTTGGAATCAATTAACTAATCCAGAGATATCAAGTGAAGTCAGAAATTATCTTAATTGCCCTATTTAATTAAAAGAAGAGGAGGTTATAAAAAACTGAAAAATGTAAAAGTGCAGACACCCGATGGTTACAAAGTAGAATATTTTAAAATCTTTTTTTATCATATTTATGCTGACATTGTGAACTATTTTATTAAAATAATGGTTTAAAGATAAAAGCCTGAATTATTTTAATGTGGTACATTCAAAAAAGGATAGGAATTTGGACGATGTACCCTGATATCGTACTATGGGGCTTATGCAGAGAGGAACGTTAAAAAAGTGTAAAATGGATATAAAATAGCCACAGATTTGCCGTTAGTGAAGGTGTTATGCAGAGAACGTCATTACCTCTGGTTAAACATTTCGCCGAAAAACTGATACTTGCCAACTTTTCCTGGAGACTTGAAACTCGCCATACTAATGCACATATTGGCGCATTTGCGCGCTTCGGATCTTCTGGAATAGCACGATATATTAGCATGGCGAGTTTCAGGTTCTCGCAAGGTGTTTGGCGACTTTTACTATTCTGAAAACTTTTATGGCGCTTTTTAAAAATCGCGCCATTTTCTCACGAGTTACAGGTTTATTTGAGATTTTTTTCGCCAGTAGATGGCGCAATTTCACTATCTATCCTCTCTGCATAAGCCCCTATATCTATATTCAAACAGGACTATATTCATTTTCAGGAAACAACTGGCAGACTGATTTGGAAATGTTCTTCCAACAGTTCTACATCTTAAACAAACTGGTTTTGTTAAACTTAGACAACGAGTAACTAATATTCATAAAGTATTGATGGCAGCACAGTAATATTTCAACAACAAAAAAATATTTCTTCCTCACACAATAAGCATCTTATTCAGGATTAGAGATGGTAACATTGTTTTGTGGATTTGGATCTGCCTTAGATCGTCCTTTTCCTTTTGTCCATGGATTTCCACAGATCAGTCTCAAAAGACCAATCCGCCTTTTCCGAATTGTTTTTTCTACCACTCCCAATCCGCACAATGGATTCATTATTCGAACCAAAAAACGTTATCCATGATCCAAGGATGAAGAGAAGCCAAGGGGTATAAATAGAGGTGCAGCCTAAAGCTGAAGCCATTTTTGCAAGGTTTAGCTATGGGTTTGTTAGGCTGTGTGTTGCTGCTATACTATTATAGTTTAAGCATAAAATATTATTATTATATAAATTAGTGTGAAAAATAATCCCAATAATTATTAAGGTTTAAATTCCAGAACAGTTTATTAATTGTAACTCTAATCATTTTTGGAAAGGACGGTCAGGGATAATATATCCACTGCTGTACTCTAACTTGATTTTCTATAATTCTCTACTTGTACACTATTGGTGGCAAAGGGTGTTGTATTAAAAGCTTAGTACACTAATAAAAAATCCTTCTAGTGTCAAAAAGTGTACCTTATTTACATAAGAAAAGTGGGACCTAGCTGAACTATTAAATAACAACCAGGCATTAACCATCTGTGACTGACAGTACTTTCACTGAAGAGAGCTGTGCCAGTGCCTGCCCATTGCCTAGTAACTAGTGTGCGGCCCTCATGCAGCCCATGTTTCTGTGATTGTAGTAGTAATATCAATGTAAATACATAGTAACTGTTGTTATTATTTTTATTATTATTATTATTATTATTATTATTTAATATTATTATTATTATTATTATTATTATTATTATTATTATTATTATTGCTATTACTGTGAAAAATAATCCCAAGAATGATTGTTAAGCTTCCACAATGGTTTGTACTGTACATTTTTGGATAATTAATGTAATAAACTAAACTAGTCCCAGATTGAGTATCTATATAATTCTCCCTCTTCTGCAGTGCACATAGTGTGCCTTCCATTGCGTGGCAGCAACATGAAAACAAAATATCAACAGCAGCAGTCACTGGCTGCCAATGCATATTAAATAGTATAGCTACATATGGTATATTTTCAAAAGTGAAATAAAATAATTACATCCACATGTCTAATAACTGCAAACAAACAGACCTTTTTGGGCTTGGACAATAGAGCAGAAAATCCCCTTAGAGTATAAAGATCTTTTCCGGTATGGATGTTTCCAGATTCTTTAGGATCAGATTAAGCGACCAGTAACTAGGACATAAGCCTTAGTTAGTGGATTTCACTGGAGCTCTGGATCAAACTCCGTCAATGGTGTTTAGTCCCAGGTTTGGCTACTTGTGTTGTTTATTTATGTCCTTATTTTAACCACAGTTGCTGTAACATCTGTAGAGTTAATTATCTCCTTTGCTAACCAGCAGTTACGTAATCTTACCCTCTGTTATTTGATGATTCACGAATCACCATACCATCACCCAGATCATTAACTTATTGCCAAAACAAGTAATTTTAGCATCATATATTATTCATTTTTTAATGTTGAACATCTAGTATTATTGGTGTCCTAAAACGCAGCCCCATAACTGCTGTCTGTGCGGTGCCAAACAGGCAGTTCAACACCCATCACTAAAATCTCTGTCAGAATAGACAATTGTCATCTGGCAGCAAAACCCCAAATACATAACTTCTATGTTGTACGTAAAAAAAACACAGTCAGCATGAGCAACACGTTCAATAGACATGAAAATGCTTGGTCCAAAAGAGCTCATGTGACAGTTTGAGTTTGCTAGCAGCCACCTTGAGAGGGTGTGAAAGATGGGGCTGAGTTGTGAAGAAACCTAATTGCTGTAAAGGGTCTGGGGATGTAAAGAGCATTGAAGCCTGGCTGTTTGGAGCCTTACAGCATCTGCATGGAGACTATTGTTTACACAGTGTCAATGTCCATGTAAGGGAGAGACTGCAGTGAGGTGTCTGAAAAGTATAAATAATGTTCCATAGTCTTGTGATACAGTTACTGTTGACTCAGTTATGCCTTTTTGTTCTCTTTATTTTGATTGTGAGCCTACCAACTTAACTCGTTCCTAACGTTGTTCATGAAAAATCTATTTTTTCATGGTTACCCAGAAAGTGCGCCCCCCCCCCCTAACACTATACTAGTCATGATGCAGCTGGCCATATAGATTAAGGAGGCACGTCTGGTACAGTACATATGGTGACAAAGAAATCTGTTTGACAGTTTTCAAAATTTGGAGACAGTTTTTGGTGTTGGTCGTACTGAATATTCAAATAATTCTGTTATCTCTGTATATATTACAATAGACCCATACAGTGTACAGCTTTCTGCTACAGGGGTCCTGGTTCAGTGTGAGTAACAGTAGGCAACCTGGCAAACATAAATTCTGCAGTCCAGAGGGATGACATTCAGAGACCAATCTTTAACTCCAGCTCCTATGATGGAGAGCAGTAACTGGTTTAAACATTTTGATGGCAGCAGAGTATAACTGGTTAACTAATTCCATTCACCTGAAGTTTATATGAGTATTACTACAAGGAAAGACGAGAGATTATAAGTTATTGCAGCCACTTTTAAACACGCCCTGGACCTTGAGAAAAGAAAAGGGGGAGAAATCTGATTTTGGGTATGCTCTGAAAGGTCTGTCTGTAAACGCTTTTTGGCAAACCAGTCCTCAGGTTCAAAATCAAATCCAATAGTTTGCTGTTCGACAGGCTTGTGAAGCATGCAGCCATCAGACATTGATGTTAATGCTAAGAAGTCTATGAGATGAGTTAGCACAGCTGAAATAAGTCATCTAGAAAACAAAAGTATTACTGGAATTGGTGCCTCCATGGATGGAAAGGCCAGGATCCCGTGGGAGGTTCTGGATATGTGAAAAACAGAGCCAGTTGCAGAATCAGTTCCACCAAGCAGAGTGGCTTCTCAGGGACAAGGCCAGAAAGGAAAGCTGACTGGCACCCATCACCAAATGCGGCTGCATAAGGATCAGCCGTTAAACAAGCCATTGGAAAAGTTTACTATCTTGTTAGGAAGATTGACTTCACCCCCTGCTGTTTTCTGGTAGGTACTGATTCCCAAGTTTACATATTCCATACTCCACTCTGCGAACAAATTTAGAACAAATTCAAGCAAGCAGCTGCAACCCTGCACTGCTGAACTTAGAGTGGCTAGCTTGTGGGATGCACTGGTAGAGTTACATCAGCTACATTTGGCTGTGAGTTAATAGTGGTCAATGACGCTACTCAGGATGCACTGATTGGCACTGTTTGTCTGAAGCAATATGGGAATCAAAAGGAAAGTATGGCACTCCACTAGTCTTTGGTCAAAAATATTAAGGATTTAATTGGACTGGAACATCAATGTTTCACACTGGGACCTTTATCAAGATAAAATATACACCACACTTAGTGCCCCATTTTCCCTCACTAATAACATCTCAGTTGACTTCTGAAGATTCAGAGCCAATGCAAGCAGCTAAAAAGTCTTATCTGGGATAGAAAGACAATGCCCTAAATGACAGCAGAACTTTGAGGTGTACTAAAGCCCAGATCCACACAACTCCATTAGGTAATTTAAGGAGATGCTAACCTAACTTAACTTCTCATTAGGTGTTAACGGGTATCTTCAAAGCTAAAAAATGTTAGGTTAAGTCATGTTTTTGTCCGGAAAGGGCACATTAACGAATGTTAGTGCTAATGAAATATCAATGCTAGTGCTAACAAACCATATTCATGCATATCCGTTAAAGTTAATACAAGGGATTTCAGAAGATACTCCCATCCAGACCCTTAAATATAGGTTTTGCTGGAGGTGGCAGGGAGAAGAAGAGTCCTATTTTTGTAAAGTACAAAGTGACTTATATACCTCCCCAAACACTCCTTTATACAATACATGGAGAGATACATGTAAATAAAACGGAACACACCTGGGATACCTGGGAACTATGTTAATGTGGATATGCAAATTATATTAAAATTACACAAACTAGCATTGTTCTCCATGTGTTGTATAAAGGAGTGTTTTACAAAAATAGGACTCTCAGTCTCTCCATCCCTCTCTCCAGTACACCAGAGTGTAAGAGGCCTGCAACAGTAACCTATCTGTGGGTCCTATGAGCTTCAAATTAATGGATTAAGCTGGCCTGAATCTCCATTGGGTATAGTATAGATAATGATCTATAGTCTGGAGGTAATGTTACTGTTGACACTGTTATGCCATATTACTCTGTGTATTTTGTTTCTGAGCCTATCACCTTTACCCCTTCCAAAGTTTTTATTAAAAACCTATTTTGCACAAACGTTTGTGTGGCCACTTTTATACCAGCAAGAGGCAAACGTTCCATTAACGCTATACCAGTGACACTGATTAAGAAGGTAAATCTAGTACAAAAACTATGATTTTCTATGTTGAGTAATTAAGATCCACAAGTTTTTTTTAAAGATAAAAAAAAGATGGCTTAGCCCTCTTCAAAATACAGCATAAAGCGGAAAATAAATATTTTCTTCATTTAAGCTGTTGAAAAAAACCTACCATACCTACTATATGATGTGCTTAGTAAACTCTGCACTTAATTTTCTCTAATGCATCAATTTAGTACCATACTGTAGCATTTTGTAAAAAAGATAACATGTCTCCCTTTTAATTTTGCTCACATTGAACCATACCAAGATCTTACCATTGGTGTAAAAATTAAGCATATAAAATTAACGGAAGCATTCTTCCAGGCTGGTGAAGTGAAAAAATATATATTTTGCATACTCTGTGCATAATCTAGCAATGTCTAGACATGATTGTATAGTCTAATTTTAGATTCTCTTAAGACAGCTACAGAATGTGGTCACCTGTATCAGTCATCTACTGTAAGTTTAAAAACACATTTTCATGTTCCCATTTCTGTTCTTTCATTTCTATCTACTGTATTGGACACAAAAGACTGCTGCTTCACATCTCATCCGCATATTTCTTTCCATTAACTTAATTCACATGATGACTGGCCATTATCAAGGTATATCTAGTCACTCAAATGCTAATGTAGCATTTTCTCAATGTAAGAAAAAAGTGGTGTACATTTAAATGTAAAAGATTTGCGTTCAAAAAATGTTCTTCAGGGTTGACTTCATCAAATCTGTGTACATTGGTCATACTGTTGGAGCTTCTATACATAGAATATTGAGCACAGACTAGATATTAATACTTTATATATTCATTTAAATAAAGTGGATACAATACAGCTAACCACTAATAAATATAAGAGGATATATATTAAAGTATCCAAAATGTAAAATGAGGACAGAACTGGTACCACATATTTTTCAAAAGAAAATCTAATTGCTTTTAAGGCCATAGTTTGATAGCTCTCATAGGGGATTATCTGTTAAATCCAATCTGGGCACTATCACATGGAAATTCTTATTTACGTAAATGGAAGTTTCTGTACAATAGTGCTCTAATCTGTATTATCACATTTTAATGAATAACCCCCAAAGGACTTTATTCATTATACTCAAAAAATCAGCTGGGGCATTGCAAAACAATACTAGAGCTCTTTCCCCCAAAACTGCTGTATTCAATACAAATAAGATATCCTGATTTTTGGGGAAGAAAAAGATGATTTTCATAGAAAAATAATGATGTGATAAATGGGAAGGGCTTAAAATGTCTGTTTACCTTTGTCAGTTTGGCTGATGCAAAAATATATTGCTTTTAATGGCAATATATACCAGGTACATTCAATACAGAATGTGCATAACTGTTTCTTTTAACCTGTTAACAGCCACAGTGGTCATGAAGACATGAAGAATGTATGTCTTCATAACCACTTTGATAGCAAAGAGTTGCATAGCTCTAGCTAACAACCCTTTCTATAACTTAGTAAAACATAGCATATTAAAAAAAATCTAGAAATGTGCATTGCACATTCACTCCATACTAAGACCACCCTCTGCTGCCTGTTCTTCTTCCTCCATCTCACCTCAAGACTATACTGACTATTTCAAGGAAAAGGTGGAATCCATATGTCAGGACATCCCTTCTGTATCCTCCTCCGATCCTACACCTCTTCCTGACTCTCCTCCTGCCTTCCTTGATTTTTTCACTGTCACAAAGAAGGATGTGTCATTGCTGATCTCTTCTTATCCTTTACCAATAGTCTTCTTGATGCCATTCCCTCCCATCTCCTAAAACCTTTTGCTCCTACTATAATCCTTAAGGTCACACATTTAAAACTCCTTCCCCTACTTTGGTGCCTTTCCCTCTTCCTTCAAACATGCAATAGTTATACCATTACTCAAAACAGCAAGCTTGACCCTACCTGTCTTTCTAATTATCGGACTGTCTCCCTCCTGCCCTTTGTCTCTAAACTCCTTGAACATCTTGTATTTTCTCACTTGCTCATTTTCTCAACACCTTCTCTCTCCTAGACCCTCTACAATCTGGCTTCCGCACTGCTCACTCAACTGAAACAGCCCTCACTAAAATAACTAATGACCTCCATGCTGCCAAAGACAGAGGTCATTACACTCTGCTCATATTACTCGAACTCTCTGCACTGTATGGGTGGACCACCCTCTTCACCTTCACATTCTCCATACTCTTGGTATTCGTAACAAAGCTTTATCTGAAATTTCCTCTTACCTCTCCCATTGAACTTTCAGTGTCTCTTTTGCTAACACCTCCTCCTCTTCTATTGATCTGTCTGTGGGGGTACCCCAGGGCCATGTCCTGGGACCTCTTCTCTTTTCTCTTTACACACTCTCTCTAGGTGACATAATCACATCCCTTGGGTTCAAGTATAACCTCTATGCTGATGACACACAAATGTACTTTTCAACACATGACCTTACACCTGCTGTACAGACTAAAGTTTCTGAATGTCTCTCTGCTATATCATCCTGGATGGCCCTCCGCTGACTTAAACTTAACATGGTAAAAACAGAACTCCTCATACTTCTTCCCAAACCTAGCTCTATTACCTCCTTCCACACTACTGTTGGAAGTACTATCATTCACCCCATAGCCCAAGCACGCTGCCTAGGGGTCACACTCAACTCCTCTCACATTCTCCTCTAACATTCAAAAGGTAGCTAAAACCTGTCATTTTTTACTCCACAGTATTACAAATATGCACCCTTTCCTCTGTTGCTCGACAGCAAAAACTCTGACACAGACCCTCATTCTCTCCTGTCTCGACTACTGTAACCTCCTGCTGTCCGGCCTTCCTGCCTGTCACCTGTCTCACCATAATCTATCCTAAATGCTGCTGCCAGAATCGCTCTTCTCTTTCCTAAATCTGTCTCAGCGTCCCACCTGCTGAAATCCCTCTCCTGGCTTCCTATAAAATCCAGTATAACACACTCAATTCTACTCCTGTCTTTTAAAGTTTTACACTCTTCTGCCCCTCCTTACATCTCAGCCCTAATTTCTCACTATACACCATCCCGACTCTTGCTTTCTGCTCAAGGATGTCTTCTCTCTACCCCTTTTGAATCTAAAGCCCTCTACCACCTTAAACCTTTCTTACTGACTGCCCCACATTTCTGGAATGCCATTCCTCTCAATATCCGACAAGGACACTCTCTATCAACCTTTAAGACCCAACTCAAAACACACCTGCTTAAGGAAGCATATGAGTAGATCTATGAGTGATAGTTTTACACCGTATACATAAACCTTAGCCCCTTGCAGACGCACTTACCAGAATACCCTCCTACTGTTTCTGTACGTCCTTCCTACCAACCAATTAGATTGTAAGCTCTTCGGAGCAGGGGCTCCCTTTCCAAAATGTTACTGTTATGTCTGAAGCACTTCTCCCCTTTATGTGTTATTTATATTCTTTGTTAACTATATGATTGTCACGTGTATTACTCCTGTGAAGCGCTATGTACATTAATGGCTCTATATCAATAAAGACATAAATATACATACATACATACTATACAAATGTAGCAGATGTTTTTGCGCCCACTGGCGTTCTCACACAGGTGAAATAGCGCATTCACCTTGGCCCCTTTTTAAGTGCAGCTAATTCAATGCCACATCTCCCACTGCCACAATGTTCATATCCTGCAGCAATGCAACAGAGTGAACAATAATGTTTACTACATCTGTATAGTACTACCAGATCTATAGGGGTAGTCTGTGCATCAATGGAGCATTTTATTCCCTTCAGTGCCAGAGGGATCTAACATTGTGTTCAGCGTGTCATTACGAGTAGATATGTATGTATGTAGTGTCAATTACTAGTTGTATTAAACATGGGTATAATGGAAAGAGAAATTAGTGGATATATGGAAGTTTGGTATATACTGTCCTTGGTGCTGCGGTCGAAACATCAACAGTCCCTGGTGCAGTGTCTGCCTTGATGGAGCTGCAGCGGGTGTATTTTTCTGTATGTGTAATTAAGCAGGCACCAGATCTGACAGTGAAACACAGGGAGTACTCTAATCATATATTTTGTCCAGGGTCGACAAAAAACACCTATTCAAGTGAATACTGTACGTCCGATCACACTGCTTCCGACAATATTGTCCTTAATGGTAGCTTCCATTGCCTCTATTTTTTTTTTGTCTTTTTCAGTGTAAAATTTACTGATACCATAATCCAGTACCAGTACATTTTTATTACATTCAAATTATATTAGAACATTTATACTTTTATAATACTTTTATAATCTCCTCCAAATTTATTAATATAGATACTGTACTAACGTGGTTTATTTTACTTTTTTCTCTTTAGGTGAATATGTTGTTATGACAACCCACTTCCACTTAAAAAGAAAGATTGGTTACTTTGTCATTCAAACCTACCTACCATGTATTATGACAGTCATTTTGTCCCAGGTCTCTTTCTGGCTCAACCGAGAGTCTGTTCCTGCAAGGACTGTTTTTGGTAAGTCTACTTCTGACTGTTGCAATATCATTTATACCTACTGTACTATGCAAAGCTGTTTGTGGATTTAGCTTTGATTGTTATTTCATTGTATTGGTTTTAAGTTTTTAAACTATCATTAGAATTTTAATTTATAGAAAAGAAAATATATTTTCAAATGCATTTTTAGAACATACAATATATTTAAGTCTTTAGCTAATTAAATTTGTTTGAAGGTGACCAGGTGGTCAAAGTAAAAGGCATTATGATGTTGATCATGAAAAAGCAGCAAAGTAGAGTGATTAGTGCATTCTTTTCTAAATCCATAACACACATCATTTAACCTGAAACATCAGCTGTATTTACTAACAAATTAAGCACATAAATAGTATAAATATTTTTTTAGCAAGCTCAACGTCAGTTTACCATGTAGTAACATTTTGCACTGTTATTAAAAAAAAATGGTTTACGCTACAATTTTGTCTCAGAAAGGTAAATGGAAATTAAATAAATTGAGAAAATTCACAGATGTCAAAAAGGTAGAGGAAATTGCCACACTGTATTAAAAAGAAGTGAACTTTTGAATATTATAGATGAAAATGCAGAAAAACTATCGGAATCGCTAACAGAAAACAGGATAAGATAATATCATATTAGATAAAACAGTTACTGAGGAAACAACAAAAATTTAAAAAAATCCCAAGGAGCAAGAACAGGAATTAAATTTGCAGAGATGTGCAAGACGATCCACAAGCATATAACTCAAGATGTAAGAAAATGTACAATAACAGTGAAGACGAAGCAGTGACTTCTGATTAGGAAGAAGCAAATCATTGCACCCACACAAGACAATGGATCAACAATAAAAGACTGTGTACTTATCATAAAGTGAGTTGAGGATTTATACATGAAATAGTTTGAGAATACTGATAACACAGGAAATAAAGCAGCATAGGAAGTGCAAGAAGAAACCACCAATGATGTACCATGCGTCCTCCCAGAAGAAGTGCAAAAGCAATAAAGCAAAAGCAATAAAATCCATGAAGCATGGGAAGGCCCTCAGGGGAAGATGGATTTACAACTGCAATCTTGAAAGAAGCTGCAAAACTATTATACTGTAGTACTGGTACTGTAGTATGTAGAGCCCTGTTGCAGACATTAAACTGGATACATTGTATACATTATTTACATATATATTACAACTAATATTAAAGGTTATATATGCACATACAAGAAAACAGATTTAGAAATACAGAGCATGTTCAAGGTACATGTTAACACTCAGTAAGCTGCTGTTCTGCCACTTGTTGAAAAAACGCTGTCGTCCTATGCCTCAAGCTTGATAGAATTGGTTGTCTCTGGGTCACAACTCTGTCAGCGTCATGGAGATGTCCCACGGGATGATGTCAGCTTCCCTCTGATCAATATGCCTGCTTGGCGTTCAGATGGCAAAGGATTCCGGCGGAGGCAAAGATAGCAACAAACAGTCCCACACTCCTAGCTAGAAGATACTAAGACCCTCAATGAATGCCTTAGCTCCAGTGCCTAGTTGTAGTCACTGGATTTTGCCGCTGTTAACCGACCCTCCAACGCTGACTCAGTTTAGACATTGCAGGCTACCGATGGAGCAATAAGTGTCAAGGGGACAAAATAAGCTGAACTACAATGCCTGAAACATCCTACGCGTTTCGTTGAAATCATAAATCTACTTCTTCAGGGATAATTGCTAGGCTAATGCAGATGCATTTAAACCAATCACAGTTTCTGATTGGTCACTCAGGGGGAAGTACCGACCAATCACAACGGAGTTGACACAGATGCATATATAATTACAATCACTTTACACAAATAAGCAAATATTTTATTAACAGTGAAAGTTAAAAATAGAAAGTACGTACAATTAATAACAAAACATCCTAAGTCAAAAGATTGCAAAATAATTGTTGCAGGGTACATGCAACTACACACGTGGGTTTCTTGACAAGGCTTGTTTATTTAGCCTTAAAAGATATACAGCACACAAAAACAAAAATAGATTTTCATCAGCAAACAAAAGGAAAAAATGGCTTTTCATCAGCAAACAAAAGAAAAATGGCTTTTTCTTCAGTAGACCAAACAAAACAGTTCTCTTTAGCAGAAAGTCTAAAAATAAGGCAGCTACCCTTTTCTATGCAGGGGACAGACAGTTAATAATTCATCTACTTTGCTCATAGACCTTGTATCAGTAATCTCTTCAGTAGCTTACGCCTCTCTCCTCAACAGCCAGCAGCATGTGTCTACAGCCTGGGGTTTTAACACACCTTGATTAGGCAGCTGGGATCCAACTAATTGTCCTGAGGTTCCCAGCTGAAGTTAACCTAGTCACTGCTGCACTACAGAGTAGACATAGGTTTTCCAGGCATACAGCTGGTGGCTTTTATTTACCCTGTCACAATAATGATGCTGGAAAGATAAAGAAATACATCGTTAACATCATATACAATTATTAATCAGAGAGTGAGAAAAATAAAACAAAACAAAAACTCCGGACACCATTAGTCAGAAGATGATGGACTATAACCCTATTGATCTTATAAAACAGTTAGATATGAAGCACAATAAAACTGATTATAAAAAACAAATAAAAGACTAAATAGCCATGTAGATTATTAACATGAACCATTACAATAGTGGTCATGAAAAACTACTCATAAATGTATAAAACTAATTAAAACAAAATCAATGGACACAAAAAGTTGATGTATAAAATATTTTTAAAAGACATTTTTTATAAGAATGTTTTATAAATTATTAATATTTAATATAAAAGGATACATTTAAATTGAATATGTTTAATGTTCTTTAATTTATAATATCATACTAATGTATATTCAATCATATTTCTCAAACATGGCACAATTTGTAATAAAGATAAGATTTTTTAATATAGTGACCAAATATCTAGCTCTTTATTAAGACCTCTTGGAGTCATCGTTTTCATCTGGTATATCCAAAAGGTTTCTTGTTTTGAAAGAACCTTCAACCTATTACTTCCCCTCCTATTTAAATGTACTACCTGTATCCCCTTATATGTCATCAAATTCGAATCACTCTGATGATGGATCTTAAATGACAGGGTACACTATGATTATCCACGCCAATCCTAATGTTTCTTGCATGTTCAAGAATTCTGGTCTTTAGGAAATATTTTGTGCGGCCTATATATTGGAGGCCACAAGGGCACTCCAACATATATACTACATACTGTAGGAGGTTTTACACGATATGCAATCCTCTATTGTAAATGTTTCTTTAGTTACAGAGGACGTCACATGTTTACTATCGCTATGAAGGAGGCTACATGCTTTATAGTTTCCGCATCTGAAGCTGCCCACAGATTTCGAAGCCAGCCACATCTTATTAGTTGATTTTTCTGAACCAGGCCCTATATCACTAGGAGCTAGTATGTTTTTTTAAATTACTGGCTTTTTCTGTAGATGACTCTAGGTTTATAATCCAGAGGTTGTCCTCAAATTGGATCATTGGTTAATAGATTCCAATGATTTTTAATAATTGAATATTGAGACTGCCAGAATTATAATTGGTAACAAAAGGTACACGGATAGTTTTACATTCTGTCATTGTTTCAGTTTTCTTAACCTTAGTACATAGTAATGTTTTTCTGTCCATGTGCTCAACCCTAGTTAGAGCCTTAGAGAGTAGGCCAGCATTGTACCATCTTTGCAAAAAATTGTCAAAAAAACTGTTCTGATTGTATCTTAAAATCTTCCCCAAGCCCACAATTATATTTGTCTCATGAATTGACCCATTGGTATGTTGTCAATACATTGCTTTTTTTGGTTGCTTGAGGCCAGAAGTAAATTGTTTGTATCAACTTTTTAAAATAAGTTTTAGTGGTTATTATGTTATCTGGTTTAATCTCTAGATTTAGATTAAAAAAAATTGGTAGTGAGGGAATCAGTAGTGGAGGTAAATTTCAAGTTATAATTATTATTTTTTAAATACGCTGTGAATGGCTCCAATGATACTAGGTCACCATCCCATACTGTATACACAGTATATCGTCAATAAAACGCCGCACACAGTATTACCTGTTTGGCGATCAGATTATTGAACCATATACAGCTCAACCCGGTTATAGCGCTATCCGCTCTTACACGGATCCGCTTATAACGTGGTTTGAGCATGGACCCCGAATTAAAAAAAAATTTTTTTTTTTGCACACTGCACACTGCATACACTGCACACACACAGCACACACTCACTGCACACTGCACACTGCACACACTCACAGCACCAGCACACACTGCACACACTCACAGCACCCTGCACACTGTACATACACACCACACTCACAGCACACACTCACCGCACACTGCACACACTCACAGCACATACAGCACACTCACAGCACACTGCATACACTCGCAGCACACAGCACACTGCATACACTCACTGCACACTGCATACACTCACAGCACACTGCACACACTCACAGCACACACAGCACCAGCACACACTCAGCACACTGCACACACTCACAGCACACTGCACACACTCACAGCACACTGCATACACTCACTGCACACTGCACACACTCACAGCACACTGCACACACTCACTGCACACTGCACACACTCACAGCACCAGCACACACTGCACAACCTCACAGCACCCTGCAAACTGCACACTGCACACACCACACTCACAGCACACACTCACAGCACACTGCACACACTCACAGCACATACAGCACACTCACAGCACACAGCACACACTCACTGCACACTGCACACACTCACAGCACCCTGCACACTGTACACACACACCACACTCACAGCACACACTCACAGCACACTGCACACACTCACAGCACATACAGCACACTCACAGCACACTGCATACACTCGCAGCACACAGCACACTGCATACACTCACTGCACACTGCATACACTCACAGCACACTGCACACACTCACAGCACACACAGCACCAGCACACACTCAGCACACTGCACACACTCACAGCACACTGCACACACTCACTGCACACTGCACACACTCACAGCACCAGCACACACTGCACAACCTCACAGCACCCTGCACACTGCACACTGCACACACCACACTCGCACACACTCACAGCACACTGAACACACTCACAGCACATACAGCACACTCACAGCACACTGCATACACTCGCAGCACACAGCACACTGCATACACTCACTGTACACTGCATACACTCACAGAACACTGCACATACTCACAGCACACACAGCACCAGCACACACTCAGCACACTGCACACACTCACAGCACACTGCATACACTCACAGGACACTGCATACACTCACAGCACACTGCATACACTCACAGCACTCACAGCACACAAGCACACACAGCACACAAGCACACACAGCACACAGAGCACAGCACACACACTACACACACACACACAACACACACCACACACACAGCCCCCCCTACCTTTGGTGTCACAGCCCACCTTTGGGGGCATCGTGGGGCTGGGGCTGATGGGAGGGGGGAGGAACGGTGCAAGGCTGGGGGATCGGCGCGAGGCTGGCGGGTTGGTGCGGGATCGGCACGAGAAAGGGGGGGTGGTGTGGGGATCAGTGCGAGGCTGGAGGGGGGGAGATAAGTGGGGGGGATCGGTGCGAGGCTGGAGGATAGTTGCGGGGATCCGTGGTTGGATGGTGTGGAGATGCTGACGGGAGTGCGGGGAATGCTGGGAGAACTACAGTGGCTGCTAAGAGACATGTAGGGCTGCCAGCGCCTCACTCCACCTTCTCCCCTCTCCTCCCTCCTCCCCCCTCCTCCCAATCGGGCGTGCGCTAGCCAATTTTTTAAAATTAGTGCGACCCTAGTTATAGCACGGTCAGATCGGGTGGCCCCCGAGGACAGTGCTATAACAGAGTTGAGCTGTGCTGCATTGCTCCCAAACTCCCATGTACAGATTTGTGTAACTGGGGGCAAACCGAGTTCCCATTGCTGTCCCTCAAATCTGAACATAGAACTGGGACAAGAAAAATAAGTAATTATGGGAGAGTATAAAATTAATGGCGTCTAGGATGAAATCTCAATTTAATTCATGTAAATCATTATCGGCCTTTAGATAATTTCCTATTGCCTCCATCCCTAGTTCATGCGGTATGTTTGTGTATAGAGATGTAACGTCGAATGTTACCCATCTGTAGGTGTCCTTCCATTGAAACTAGCTGCAAAACTACTATCTACTAGTTACTAGTATGTAGAGCCCTGTTGCATACAGTACATTAAACTGGATACCTTGTATACATTGGATACACTATAGCAGAGAACAGAAATCAGTTAAGGCGGTCAGAGTGCGGAGGATATTACTCAAAATACTGTAACATTTTCCACATAAAAGGGACATAGTAGCAACATACTGTATGAATTACTTGTTTACAGATACTTTCATAAGACAGGGTCTATTCTAATGAGAATGGGCAAAATATATCAACATATATATATATATATATATATATATATATATATATATATATATATATATATATATATATATATATATATATATATTTTAGTGTTCGACAAACCTATACATTTGCTCGCCCCGGGCGAGTGGATTTAACCCCCGGGCGAGTAAATATTGGCCCAAGCAGCACACGTTTGGTACTAGGTGGCGAGTAGATTTTTTGGTGATTTGTCAACCACTGTATATATATATATATATAACAAAAAGAAGCACAAACTCCATAACGCGTAACTGTATAACAAATATGGCAAATTTATTAAAACAATGATCCCAAGGAAATGCACTTACAGGATCCTTTAAAAACACATGTGTGGGAGAGAAATCTCTGTGGGAGTCAAACAGCATGGACGGAGAGATCCACAGTGGGGGTATTGCACCTGGACATCAAATGGATGCAGCATACAGCTAATGCCTCAAGTGTCCCAGCTCCTCTCAGTGCTTCACAGGCACTTCTTGTGAGTATAGTATAGCATAGCAAGGCACCTCTCTCCAGTCGAAACGTGTTGAGACGAGACGAGGTGACGTAATCGCAATCGGACTGGAGAGAGGTGCCTTGCAATTCTCTGCAGCTGCAGCCAGCTGAATCCCTCGCTACTGGGGCTCTACTATACGTACAAGAAGTGCCTGTGAAGCACTGAGAGGAGCTGGGACGCTTGAGGCATTAGCTGTATGCTGCATCCCTTTGATGTCCAGGTGCAATACCCCTACTGTGGATCTCTCCGTCCATGCAGTTTGACTCCCACAGAGATTTCTCTCCCACACATGTGTTTTTAAAGGATCCTGTAAGTGCATTTACTTGGGATCATTGTTTTAATAAATTTGCCATATTTTTATACAGTCACATGCTATGGAGTTTGCGCTTCTTTTTGTTTTTTATCTATAGGTTCATCAGTGGGAGGCTACACCACTTGTGTTGAAGCTGCATTATACTCCTAGGATCTCAGTGCTGGGTTTCCTTCTCTGGACTTCTTTGGAACTATATGAAGTTTGATCAATTGGACTTCCCATTTATATATATATTTACATGTTTTAAATTAATATCTATTGCAATATCACGATATGGCACTATAGAACATACGTTTATTTACTTAGATTAATTAGTAATATCATCACAGTTAGTAAGTAATGTAATATCTTTATTAACATTTATTCACATAATTTTTCAAATGTATCACTTTAATCACTAACTATTTAGCGCTACTCTTTGTGTGTGTTTTATATATATATATATATATATATATATATATATATATATATATATATATATATATATGTAACCCTTATTCCCCCCCCCCCCAGACTCTACTGTGGTGTCTAGGGTGCATGAGGGCAGATTACATGCGTCATGGTGGTGCATACCTGTGAGGAACAGGAGGGCCTGGGCTTCCCGCGATGTTATTGGGGAGCCAGGACCAGGCTTCTGGGGTGGTAGCCTCCATGATCTCTTAGTGGTGAAGCACCTCCATCTTCTATACTCCCAGGAATATGGGACAGGACCTGTATAGAAGAACCCCCTCGGTGCCAGGGTAATAGCTTCCAACTCACACACAGTCTTTGGTACAAAGGATAGTCTCTTTATTGGCAGCTCAGCGACTCCCAAATATAGTGGCGTCCAGCAGCCACAATAACAACAGCAAAGCCTTGCAAATTACTCCGCTCTCCTTCCATACAAATCTTTCCTCCTCTCCTTCCCTCCAAGTCTCTCCTTCGACAGGATGGTCTGGGCTGGGGCATCAATACCCCGCGGCCCACCTCCGAGGTTATCCTCGCGGTGGGGATTGGATTCTCCCCATCACCCCAGGCAGGGGGTGAGGGGCATTGGTCCACCAGGTCTATAATGCTGTCAGCTCTACTCAAAGTGGCTGAGTCTCTCCACTCCTCTCTCTGCGCCTGAACGGCTGTGCAGGTGAGACCGCCTGTCTCCTCCAACTCCTTGGATCGATCCGCAGGACTCACTACTCAGACAGACCGACGGCAGACTCGTCACTTACAGGAGTTGGCTGCTAAATATAGAGCTAGCCCCACCTCTCGTGATATCTGCAGAACCTCCCCTCTTGTTCACGCCTGCAACAGAGTCCAGGCCTGCATCTACCACTCAGGGCAGGGCTATGAAGGGGGAAAACCCATGATGATTACTGGTGCCTGATCTTAACAGGACTTACCACAGTAGAAGGAAGATAGGTATAGCCTGTGCTGTTTACAGGGGGCTACACTCTCCCTATGGTGGAATCCAATGGTCCCCACTTGGACCTAGTTTTAGCAGACCCATCCTGCGGCAAACCACCTGGGAAACAGCACACATTAGACATTATCATAATACATGGCATAATGAGGTAGTTCAGTTCAAATACAACCGGGTACTCCCAACATGGAGAACCCTACAGATAATGCTTTGGATCAGGCTTTCTTACCCGCCGTCCATTATGATCCGTGATGGTCACAGCGAACGATTGGACTGGCCCATGCCCAGGCCTGTATGCAACACCGTGCATGTAGATACATCTACCTATGCTCCATATGCGTACTAATTCACTAATCTTATCCTCATTGTGATACCCTCCCTGACCGAACTTGGTCCGAAGGTATTCCTGGACTGCCTCCCTAAGCCAACTGTCTCGGTTCTCTTAAATTTCCCACATTATGGGCTCAGGCATTTAGGGATACTCATACCCGTGGGAATGCCGGTATCTAGCGACTTTGGCCCGGTCAGCTCGACTTAGTTTGTTGAGTTTGCGGTGCCCTGCCCTGCTCGGCAGTACCCAAAATACAGGCTCTTCAGGAGCTACTTCATCGTACAAGATACTGGGGCCTCAAGGTACAACAAGTTTCTGTTCTATCTCCCGGAACCGGTGATCTAACTCATCCTCCACCTCCTGCGGAGTGAAAGAACCAGCCGCCCACCAATGGTCTACTACATTATTCTTAATTAATAAGAACCGTGTACGGTCCATCCCCTTGTGGTATCTGGTGAAAAAAGGCACCCACCATTTTTCACGGTGTTCGTACTCTGCGGAATGACTAGTGCGTTCTACATCAGACTCTACCTGAGATGATACACCGGACGTACCCACATCAGTAGATCGCGAGCAATGTCTCCTCCCCTTGGCATTATAATACGTAGTAGGGTTCATTTTGTGAACCACTTTGCTGGTAGGCCCAGCCTCTACTGGAGTGTGAGATCCACAGGCCCTCCCTCTAGCTGCAGGAGAAAACGGCACAGGGTTAGGCACAGGTATAATACTCGAATACGGTATCTCCCCATCAGACCCTTCATCACTCAACTCCCAATCCCGCAAGTCCTTGGGGTATTTACATAACTTATCCCTGGAAGGTCCCGGTGGCACCCCTCGTGATGGGGCAGGGGCAGTGGCCGGGGCAATGGAGCTATGGGCCGGGGCTGGGGGAACATCCATATTATTGTCCAGCAAGCGGGTGATACCACGCCCAATGAACATTTTCTTGGAGGCACTCTCCGCCATACTTCTGGCTTCTCGGGAGGGGCCTCGACTCTGTAGGGTAGCCAGAGCAATGGCTGAATCTATGCTTCGAGAGGAGAACACTCCTCCCGGCCTTCTCTTTCCGGTGGAACCGGAAACGATGTCATCAGGATCGCTCGCAGAATCTCCACCCGCTCCGTGGTCACGCACCGGAAGTGCGTCGAGGACCTGCAGGGGCGGTGGCGGAGCATCCGGTACACGGCCAAACAAGTAGGCCTCAAGCCTCTCTTTCTCGTCCGTCGGGGTTGCGGTCTGCACCTGGCGGAAGTAAGGGGGTGGTGGAGTCTCCTTACCGCTCCGCTGCTTTTTGATGATATCGGGCTCTCTTGGATCATCTCGGTCTCCGTCTCCGTTTCCACCACACTGGGAGTCACTACTGCGGTGGGACTCTTACAGGCCTCCAGCCGCACAAGCGCTCGCCATCGGATGGTGTCCGGACTTGTCTGCTCCCTCTTGATGCCTTTGGGGTGGTTTGCCGGTAGGCGCATCACCACCGCTGTCACGCCAACCTCTTCCTCCGAGGAAATCAAGATCGGTTCCTCCGCTTGGGAGTCACCTGGTTCTTCGGCAATACAACCAGTGGGTATAGGTACAAAGTAGTCTCGCTCTGGTACCTCCACTGCGGTCGCGCTCTTCTCTGTCGGCAGCTCGCTCAGCTCAATAGCGGGCTGAGCCTTGGTTCCTCCCGCTTGGGAGTAACGGGGAACCAGGGCAGTCTTCTCTTTGCCTTCCGCCACCTCCATTAATGTTCCCAGAGAGGCACCCCGTGGGGTTCCGAACAAGGGCCACGGCTCGTTCGGCCAAAGGTAAAACGTGTCACATTGAGGGCATCGGGCCTTGGTGCTTGGTACCGCGCCCAGTATCCCGCAGTGACCGCACAAACACCGGAGGTATTCATGCTCAGCTACCTCCACTACCAGTAGGCCTCCTGGTAATTGGTAAATGGAAGTATTCATCTCGGACATGGTTCGCTCAGGGTTGGAACAGCTCAGTGTTTCAGCTCCTCGCTCCTCGAATGCCAGACAAAAGTGAAGCTCTTCGCTCTGGCTTCCGGTCCCTCCCTTCGCTGGGGAGGACTCTCCTGATTGGTTTTCCTTGTGCCCCCTCCCTCTGGTGGAATCCAGAGGCGGGGTCTTTTCCTCTTCAGCGTGGCCTGGCTTTCTGACCAGTCACGGCACAGGTGGGTGGGCTTTCGGCTTTCGCGCCGCTCCACTCCCCTTGCAAAGAATCCGGGTTTGGCGCCAGATTATTACACATTTCCAGCCACATTCTCCTTATAGTCTCTGTGCATGCTGCACGTGCTTGCTCCAGGCTTGGCGGGAACCGCCATTTTAGATCACTTTTCTTGCTCTGCGGAGCACATGTAGGGACGGACGCCATCTTGGATGAGTCCTCCAAATGTCCATGTGCCCTACTCTCAATGTCTAATGGGTATCTCGTACCTAAACACTGACTGACTTCCAACTGTGTGCTCTGCATTCTGTTTCTCACTAAATTGAGGTGGCTTGTACCCCAGGCTCAGCGGAACTCCTCTCCTTCATGCACTGTACTCGGTGTCTACGTTGCAAGTGCTCTGTGGTGCGTGTGTGTGGGTGATAGCTAGGGTACCTCTCTTCCTAGGTACGGGCGTCTCCTACTTTTGGCCACTCATAGCACGGGCCCTGGGCCATGGTCCCTGGACTGGTTAACAGGCTGACCCCCCTAGTTGCCTCACGCTACCTGCCTCAAGGGACTCGGTGAGCTATAACTATTCACCTTTCCTATGCCACCTCCAAAGGGCGCCCAAGGCTTACTTTGCGAGAGTCTACGCTCCCCTGACTACCCTTGGCATATGCAATTGCGCCCATCCTTCTCCAACACTTGCACGGAGAGTGCATCTCACTCTTCCCGTTCCTGTCCTGTTCTGGCATATATCATCTCAGCAGCGCATCCAAATGTAACCCTTATTCCCCCTCAGACTCTATGGTTGTGTCTACGGTGCATGAGGGCAGATTACATGCGTCGTGGTGGTGCATACCTGTGAGGAACAGGAGGGCCTGAGCTACCCGCGATGTTATTGGGGAGCCAGGACCAGGCTTCTGGGGTGGTAGCCTCCATGATCTCTTAGTGGTGCAGCACCTCCATCTTCTATACTCCCAGGAATATGGGACAGGACCTGTATAGAATAACCCCACTCAGGGCAGGGCTATGAAGGGGGAAAACCCATGTTGATTACTGGTGCCTGATCTTGACAGGACTTACCACAGTAGAAGGAAGATAGGTATAGCCTGTGCTGTTTACAGGGGGCTACACATATACATATACATATGTCTTTTTGTGACAAAGACAAAGAAATCCCAACACAAGCACTCTGGTCATGTAGAAAATATAATAACAAAAAAGTTTATTGATCATGGACTAAGATAACAAATGAAACAGAGAGAAAATAATAACATACATATAAAAACAAACGGGGATAACACAGTCAAAAACTAATATCCCTGTCAAAATGTGTGTAATAAACCCCAAAACCAGTGTCAGTCCTAGTTACTAAAAGGTAAAGGGGAGAGATGATCCTAGCACTCAGTGGGAATCAAAGATCCCGCATAGAGTTGTGACCGTCCGTTCCCCAAAAAAAACCCTGGAAGGGTAGAAAGGTAATGTAGTGGGATTGAAAAGTATACCTCACTAATGCCACAAAAAAGGACATGCCAAAATTAAGAGCAGGCTACACTTATGGTTTACCCCCGCTGCAGCTTATGTGTAAAGTTTGGGAAATGGTGCTACAATGGGCATATAGCTTAGTACATGGTGGACAGATAGAACCCCTATAGAAAGCACTCTGATCCAGTGTGATATGGTGAAATTCTTAAAATGACTTTATTAAATGACACTATCGTTAAAATATTGGGGTTTAAAACAATGATTAAATAGTACCAAGTGATTCTTACTCTCTGGATAAGTATATCCAGATGAGTGTACAGTGGTATATTAATGTCCAGTGTTAGGATATTTCACCGGCCCTAGTAGTCCTCTATGGAGTGGGTCTGCTAGGGTTATGATATGGAGGTAACGGCAATTTTAGCCACAAATGTAGTGCCCCTGTAATTTAGTACTAATAGGTGCACTAATAAATGGGACCTGTACTATGCTGTTAAGTTGCTACAGCTATTAGTCCATTATAGATACGATGTAACAGATCTAGGTCTAGGTGCACCTAATGTTGTGTTCCTAGCACTAACTCCTATGTTGGAGTTTATGAGTATAGTAACGTAGTGCTTAACACATATAAATTCCAAGTATAGTGGGATGATACTCGAAAGAACATTAGTACTGTGAGATATATTGCAGGTGAATATGGTGGCACTGCTGTAACTACTGTATAAGCTTATACTGAGTTATCAGCTGAGTACTGATCCTTGTAGGGTCCATATACCGGTCAACTTGAAAGACCTTCCCCTAATTGGATCAGTGCTCCTCACATGTGGTGGTAGTCTGGCACTCCAGGGGTTAATTCCTGGTTTGGTTGCCATTTTGCTTTGTATATTTCCCCCTTAAGCTAAATGCTGTGGTAGGGGATTAGCATTCAGGCTTCCTATGTTAGTGTAATAATATACTGCCAGAATTGCTGTGTGCCGTTACTGTTGGGTGACTTATAAGATCATTGGATCTTATGACAGTCCATTACTGTGCACGGGCTGGGACACGCTGACTCTCTGAATCTCTCTGAGTCAGTGTATGTGACCACGTGCACGCGTGGCACCAGAGTTCACATACACTGACTCAGAGAGATTCAGAGAGTCAGTGTGTCCCAGCCCGTGCACAGTAATGGACTGTCATAAGATCCAATGATCTTATAAGTCACCCAACAGTAACGGCACACAGCAATTCTGGCAGTATATTATTACACTAACATAGGAAGCCTGAATGCTAATCCCCTACCACAGCATTTAGCTTAAGGGGGAAATATACAAAGCAAAACGGCAACCAAACCAGGAATTAACCCCTGGAGTGCCAGACTACCACCACATGTGAGGAGCACTGATCCAATTAGGGGAAGGTCTTTCAAGTTGACCGGTATATGGACCCTACAAGGATCAGTACTCAGCTGATAACTCAGTATAAGCTTATACAGTAGTTACAGCAGTGCCACCATATTCACCTGCAATATATCTCACAGTACTAATGTTCTTTCGAGTATCATCCCACTATACTTGGAATTTATATGTGTTAAGCACTACGTTACTATACTCATAAACTCCAACATAGGAGTTAGTGCTAGGAACACAACATTAGGTGCACCTAGACCTAGATCTGTTACATCGTATCTATAATGGACTAATAGCTGTAGCAACTTAACAGCATAGTACAGGTCCCATTTATTAGTGCACCTATTAGTACTAAATTACAGGGGCACTACATTTGTGGCTAAAATTGCCGTTACCTCCATATCATAACCCTAGCAGACCCACTCCATAGAGGACTACTAGGGCCGGTGAAATATCCTAACACTGGACATTAATATACCACTGTACACTCATCTGGATATACTTATCCAGAGAGTAAGAATCACTTGGTACTATTTAATCATTGTTTTAAACCCCAATATTTTAACGATAGTGTCATTTAATAAAGTCATTTTAAGAATTTCACCATATCACACTGGATCAGAGTGCTTTCTATAGGGGTTCAAAATTAAGAGCAACCTACATTCTAATAACCACATGAGACAAAACATGGAAGGTAAAATTAAACCACAAAAAGCAATATATCCGCACTTGGAGTATAAAATACAATTGAAAAGCATATACCCCCCTAATGGAAAGTGCAGGAAATCTATTGCCTAAAGTTTAAATGAACCAATCCATGAGGGATAAGAAAACATGTTGTCATCTCACACAAATTCACATTAACCCCATGTGTGCTGATGAATGCTGCACATAAAGAAGAGTAATAAGGGGGGAAATTAGGTAATGGAATGCAGCTCAGGAACGGAAATCCTGCTCCCAATATAATGATGGTAAATCTAAGTGCAGGGCAGTTGGTAGTATAGGGCAAACATGGTGGGGAAATGCTCCAAGTATAAAGTCAAAGTTCATATCACCATGTAGTCTCCTGCGCCTCTGCTCAAGGATTCCTTCCAAAGTACTGCAAAAGCTTAATTGGCCGCCGTAAGCAGCCTCTTACAGCAATGTGAGAGACATAAGGCAAAGATCAGCCAACGTACTGGATCCCCGTCAAGAACCTCCGACGGCCATTTTGCCACTGCGGGCTTCTGGCGGGAGTGTCATCTAATGAGAATGAGCAAAATATATCAACATATATATATAGGGTTTAAACATGGACGCTCAGGAACTCAAAATTATGCAAAAATATTTTTTTCACAGATCAACATTTTGGTTCCATTTGAGAAAGGTCCTGGATTGAGATTGAAATGTTGACCTGTAAATAAAATCTTGTTTTAAACAAAGTGCCTGTTCAAACTTTATTTTTGTGTATCCACTACAGTGCACCCATCATGTTTGTATTGTATTGTATTGTATGTCTTTATTTATATAGCGCCAAAAGTGTACTCAGCGCTTCACAAAGAATATAGTACAGGGATTTATAATAATACAATAAGCACAACAAAATCAGACATTAGGAAAGGAAATCCATGCCCCAAAGAGCTTAGGATATGTGGTATGATGGGGAACTTACAGAGATTAAATCAGAAGGTTAACACCATTTACAGGGGAAGAGATGGCAGGGAGGCATGGGTGAGATCAGGTGCGCATGTCTGTGTTCAGGCTTATTGGAGATCCCAAGAAGCAGGAAGGAGTAGGAGTAGATTAAGGGCGTGAATAGAGGATTTGTGTGGGTGTTTTTTTATTGAGGGGTAAAAAGTTGTTGGGAGATAGGTGTATAAATAATGGTAAACAAAAACAAAAAATATAATGCTCACTAAATCAAATGGTGTAATAGTAATATGGTTGTGCCTAAACCGTCAAGATTGACGGTGGGTGCAACTGATGAGCTGAATATACTAGAATTAACTACAGCTGTGAAGTGAAGACATATTTATTGCCACCACTTAGCAACTAGAAGCTTATTTTGGAAGTGCACTCCTAGGCATTAAAACTTAACATTTAATAGGTCAATAGAATAAAATAAGTTCTTAACATAAAGTGATAATATTAACTACATATAATGTACTGTGGCGGGAGGGAGTGAGGAGATGATAGATAGCCAAGGTATATAGTACAGTATGCTGATGCCTAATAGTACTTTAGCAAAAGCAGTGATACCACTTTGGCTTTAATTGGGGAGTGGGTTGCTCAGCTGTAGAAGCTCAGAAATGCTTGCCCTATGTGTGAGTATTGTGCGTCATGTGGCGTAGCGTACCAAGCACCCAACCTGTATTGATAAATAGCCCAAGTCAGTGTCCTACTCCTAAGTTTAATATATAAGCTGTTAGATATAATCACTGTATGTGCAACTCAATGACAGGTTGGTGGTACGTGGATTGATTCTGCGCCCAATGACGTTTGACAATCACTCTACATAGATTGTATAACAGGACAGCTATTAGTGATAAAAAACCAGAAAAGACTGATACTGAACACTCTGCTAATTATTGAAGCAGTAAATAAATTATTACTGTGGTTATTAAACAAGCCGTCAATATATAATCAACACTGTGAACACTTGTACTCAGCAAAATACCTGTGCAAAAAACCTTCTACCAACTCATAGAACAATTCATGCATGAATAGGTGTCTATGCATAGCAGATGCTGGCAGGCTAACAGTAATGATGTTAAATATCAGATAAATCGCAACAATTTGCAGTAACAATGATGTCTGTTAGCTACAAGGTAAGGTGACACATTGAATCACAGTATAGAGACAGGCTTCAGCAAAGAACCACTGAGTGAACAGGACCTGGTTAAGCCTGGATACGAGCGCGTTAAAATGAGCACCAGCAGAGAGCATAGACATAAAGTAACAATACTACCAGTCTCTCTCAGATCCCTCGCGCTGACGTCACCACGCCAAAAACGCCCTACGCGTTTCCCTCCTTGACGGAGATTCTTCAGGGGCGAGTGATAACCAGCTGATTGCGGAAGCGTGTTATATAGCGTCATCGGTTGCCATAGCAACCCGCGGGCCAATGAAAGGCTTGCGCAACGCTTATACCGATCAGTAGGGAACTGTATGTTAGAACAGCGGTTAATAAAGATGTACACACTAATTTCAAACAATACTATAAGGTCTAAAAAAGGGGTTTAAAAGAGTCACCAGCATATGGGGCAATGGCTCATGCATGTAGGCGTCTATGAGGCTTATGAACCTATGCCGATGTGGCAGATACTGAATAGCAATTCTGTGATATGTGGTAAAGCTTAATCATTGCAGGCTGAAGGTATTCAAACATGTACTGGATGAAATGCATATTTAACTATACTTAGTCCATGATCAAAGGAATACTTGCTTACTTGCCAGTAAATTAGGGAGTGTGTGCAATAAATAACATATGGATTATAATTATTTAAATGAGACATTTTATGGATAGGTAAACATGATGTCAACTCAACTGATGATCAAATAAATGGAGTGTATGTAAAACCCTCGTTTAACCCTTGAGGATACAATGTTTTTAACTTGTATATCCATTCAGCCTCACGTTTTAATAATCTGTTGTTTATGTCACCACCACGTATATTGTTTTTAAGGTGGTCAATGCCTGTAAAAGATAGGCACTTAATATCTCCCTGGTGCATATTATTTACATGGCGTGCAACTGGTGTTTCTAATTTATTGTGGACAGAGTTTATATGTTCGAGTACTCGTTTTTTAAACTCCCTGATAGTTTTGCCAACATATCTGAGGCCACACTCACAACTGATCAAATATATTACATTGATGGTTTTACAGCTTATGTAGTGTCTGATATCAAAGATTGCTGATTTATCATGAGCCAAGAAGGATTTGGCAGGGTTGATGTATTGGCATGCTTTGCAGTTCTGGCACTTGTGCATGCCCTTTGGTGGAGGTGTTAACCAGGTCGATAATGTAGGGCGTTTAAAATGACTATGCACAAGACCATCCTGCAAATTAGCAGATCTCCTGCTAGTGATACTTGGAGTACTTTTTAGTATTTTAACAAGGTCATCATCAGATCTTAAGATGTACCAATGTTTCATAAAAATCTTCTTGATCTCATGCCACCTATAATTATAGGTTCCAATGCAGCGAACCTGTGTATTGGGTGGTTTCAAATTTGGGCCCAGTAATTGTGCTCTGTCACTGTCTCTAGCGCGATGATATGCGTTTTTCAATGTAGACATTGAGTATCCCCTATTTAAGAACCGCTCTTTCAGGTCCTGAGCGTGTGTGTGAAATTCTCTTAAAGTGGAACAATTACGGCGTAATCGCAGGTATTGTCCAATGGGGATACTGTTGACTAGAGATGGAGGGTGGTGGCTGGTAGCCGCCAGAAGACTGTTTGTGGCCGTCTTTTTTCTAAAGATTGTGGTTTGCACATTGCCATCTGGGTCCTTGCTTATTTTCAAGTCCAAGAATGTTATCTCAGTTGCATTGTACTCAAAAGTCAATTTTAGGTTCAAATCATTAACATTCAATAGAGACACAAATTCAACCAATGTAGTGACTGGACCATGCCAGATCAACAGTATGTCGTCTATGAAACGAATCCACAAATCAATATATTGTGTATATTGTGCAAATCTGTCACTGAACACATATTGATCTTCCCACCAGCCCAGGTACAGATTAGCATATGTTGGTGCACAGGAGGTGCCCATCGCTGTTCCCTGGGTCTGGTGGTAGAGTGTTCCATCAAATAGAAAGAAGTTGTGACATAGGACAAATTGCAGAAGGTCTATCATGAATTTATTGTGTTCATTGTAACTGGAACCCCTTGTAGAGAGAAAATAGCTACATGCTTTAACACCATTAGAATGGATGATGCTGGAGTAGAGAGATTCCACATCCAGTGTTGCAAACAGGGTTTGACTATCACAGTTAATTCCATCAAGTCTCCGTAGGGTGTCTTTCGTGTCCTTAATGTGGGATGGCAAGTTGGTTACGAAAGGACGCATGATTTGATCCAAATAGACACTACAGTGTTCAGTAAGATTATTGTTGCCAGAGACAATAGGCCTACCTGGCGGTCTTTTTTGATCTTTGTGAATCTTAGGCAAAGTATAAAATGTTGCCACTGTAGGTGTCTTTGGTAACAAATAATCATGCTCATTTTTGTCTATAATGTTGTTGGTAAGGGCATTGTTCAAGATAGATTGAAGATCTTTTATGAACCTTATTGTTGGATTATGGTCCAATATCTTGTATGTTGTTTTATCTTTAAGGATGCGTTGGCACTCCTTCACATAAAAGTCAGTGTCCATTACAACAACATTACCACCCTTATCTGAGGGCTTGATTGTGATTTATTGATGGGTCATTAATTCCCTGAATGCCACATTTTCTTTTTGTGTGATGTTGTATCGCATGTGTTTTTTAATTTTAATTTTCTCTAAGTCCCTGGTAACTAGGTTGGTAAAGACCTCAACCTGGGGACATAATGACATGAAGGGGGTAAATTTGCTTTTCGGTTTACAACTTGAAAATGGACCTTCTCTTTTGTCAGGCGGATTTTCGTTATCATCTAATAGTGACATAAGGTTCTGGACATTAGTCTGATCAGATGCAGCAAGGCCAATAGTATCTACTTCACGTCTAGATTTTTTAGCGTGAAACTTGTGCAGAAGTAGTTTACGGGAAAACAAATTTAGGTCCTTTACCCACTCAAAGAGATTAAAGTCTCTAGTGGGTGAAAAGGATAATCCCTTCTCTAATAAGGAGATATGATCATTAGTTAGATTTATTTTTGAGAGATTAAAGATCTTCAATTTCCCATCTTCTACTGCTGTAGAATTTATTTTCTGCGTTGGCCTTTGCCTGCTTTTTCCTTGTCCTTTTGTCTTTTTGTTATTGCCCCCTCGTCTTGTTGGTCTCTTACGAGGGGGTATTCCACAAAAGCAATAGTAGTAGTATCAGTTGGAGATATCCCACTTGTAGAGGGAGATGGGGCAGATGTTCTGGTTTCAGAACCGCTAGCTGTTTCAGACTCAGAATTCTCAGCCTCTGAGGAAGAGTAATTGATTGTGGTCTGTCTTCTCTTTTGGGATTTTTTATAACTGTATACCTGATGTAAACTATAATCTAAAGCATCCCTCTGAAATTTTCTATGTTTCCTTTCTTTTATTTCATTTCTGAACTTATCAACCTCTCTTTGGAGTTTAGATTCCATATCATCAAAGTCTTTGTGGGATCTGAAGTCATCTAGTTTGCGTAATTGTATATCCAACTCTTTTTGTATATTTAATAACCTAGTCTGTTGAGTTTCAACCAATAATTTGATCAAAGATTGGGAACAAGTTGTTAATATTTTTTCCCATTGCTGTGTGAACTCAACAGTGGTTATATGATACGCTGGAGAGAGACCTATCCGTAAGCCCCGTGGAATCATATCTTGTGTATCATAATTCTGCAAACTAGAGACCTCCCACCAAGTCTGAGCCTGAGACTTAAATAAGCGATTAAGGATTCTGAAAAAATCAGTGATGTTATCAGTGTTGTTATAGGGAGTATACGTATTTTCCACAGAGAAGACTTTTTTTGCCTCATCATGCCATGAGCTAGTATCCCAGCTGGTAGACAAAAAACCTGTCATATTTGGATAATTTTAACTAGTAATCTCTTAATAGAGGAAATCATGCGTCCTTTCGTAACCAACTTGCCATCCCACATTAAGGACACGAAAGACACCCTACGGAGACTTGATGGAATTAACTGTGATAGTCAAACCCTGTTTGCAACACTGGATGTGGAATCTCTCTACTCCAGCATCATCCATTCTAATGGTGTTAAAGCATGTAGCTATTTTCTCTCTACAAGGGGTTCCAGTTACAATGAACACAATAAATTCATGATAGACCTTCTGCAATTTGTCCTATGTCACAACTTCTTTCTATTTGATGGAACACTCTACCACCAGACCCAGGGAACAGCGATGGGCACCTCCTGTGCACCAACATATGCTAATCTGTACCTGGGCTGGTGGGAAGATCAATATGTGTTCAGTGACAGATTTGCACAATATACACAATATATTGATTTGTGGATTCGTTTCATAGACGACATACTGTTGATCTGGCATAGTCCAGTCACTACATTGGTTGAATTTGTGTCTCTATTGAATGTTAATGATTTGAACCTAAAATTGACTTTTGAGTACAATGCAACTGAGATAACATTCTTGGACTTGAAAATAAGCAAGGACCCAGATGGCAATGTGCAAACCACAATCTTTAGAAAAAAGACGGCCACAAACAGTCTTCTGGCGGCTACCAGCCACCACCCTCCATCTCTAGTCAACAGTATCCCCATTGGACAATACCTGCGATTACGCCGTAATTGTTCCACTTTAAGAGAATTTCACACACAGGCTCAGGACCTGAAAGAGCGGTTCTTAAATAGGGGATACTCAATGTCTACATTGAAAAACGCATATCATCGCGCTAGAGACAGTGACAGAGCACAATTACTGGGCCCAAATTTGAAACCACCCAATACACAGGTTCGCTGCATTGGAACCTATAATTATAGGTGGCATGAGATCAAGAAGATTTTTATGAAACATTGGTACATCTTAAGATCTGATGATGACCTTGTTAAAATACTAAAAAGTACTCCAAGTATCACTAGCAGGAGATCTGCTAATTTGCAGGATGGTCTTGTGCATAGTCATTTTAAACGCCCTACATTATCGACCTGGTTAACACCTCCACCAAAGGGCATGCACAAGTGCCAGAACTGCAAAGCATGCCAATACATCAACCCTGCCAAATCCTTCTTGGCTCATGATAAATCAGCAATCTTTGATATCAGACACTACATAAGCTGTAAAACCATCAATGTAATATATTTGATCAGTTGTGAGTGTGGCCTCAGATATGTTGGCAAAACTATCAGGGAGTTTAAAAAACGAGTACTCGAACATATAAACTCTGTCCACAATAAATTAGAAACACCAGTTGCACGCCATGTAAATAATATGCACCAGGGAGATATTAAGTGCCTATCTTTTACAGGCATTGACCACCTTAAAAACAATATACGTGGTGGTGACATAAACAACAGATTATTAAAACGTGAGGCTGAATGGATATACAAGTTAAAAACATTGTATCCTCAAGGGTTAAACGAGGGTTTTACATACACTCCATTTATTTGATCATCAGTTGAGTTGACATCATGTTTACCTATCCATAAAATGTCTCATTTAAATAATTATAATCCATATGTTATTTATTGCACACACTCCCTAATTTACTGGCAAGTAAGCAAGTATTCCTTTGATCATGGACTAAGTATAGTTAAATATGCATTTCATCCAGTACATGTTTGAATACCTTCAGCCTGCAATGATTAAGCTTTACCACATATCACAGAATTGCTATTCAGTATCTGCCACATCGGCATAGGTTCATAAGCCTCATAGACGCCTACATGCATGAGCCATTGCCCCATATGCTGGTGACTCTTTTAAACCCCTTTTTTAGACCTTATAGTATTGTTTGAAATTAGTGTGTACATCTTTATTAACTGCTGTTCTAACATACAGTTCCCTACTGATCGGTATAAGCGTTGCGCAAGCCTTTCATTGGCCCGCGGGTTGCTATGGCAACCGATGACGCTATATAACACGCTTCCGCAATCAGCTGGTTATCACTCGCCCCTGAAGAATCTCCGTCATGGAGGGAAACGCGTAGGGCGTTTTTGGCGTGGTGACGTCAGCGCGAGGGATCTGAGAGAGACTGGTAGTATTGTTACTTTATGTCTATGCTCTCTGCTGGTGCTCATTTTAACGCGCTCGTATCCAGGCTTAACCAGGTCCTGTTCACTCAGTGGTTCTTTGCTGAAGCCTGTCTCTATACTGTGATTCAATGTGTCACCTTACCTTGTAGCTAACAGACATCATTGTTACTGCAAATCGTTGCGATTTATCTGATATTTAACATCATTACTGTTAGCCTGCCAGCATCTGCTATGCATAGACACCTATTCATGCATGAATTGTTCTATGAGTTGGTAGAAGGTTTTTTTGCACAGGTATTTTGCTGAGTACAAGTGTTCACAGTGTTGATTATATATTGACGGCTTGTTTAATAACCACAGTAATAATTTATTTACTGCTTCAATAATTAGCAGAGTGTTCAGTATCAGTCTTTTCTGTTTTTTTATCACTAATAGCTGTCCTGTTATACAATCTATGTAGAGTGATTGTCAAACGTCATTGGGCGCAGAATCAATCCACGTACCACCAACCTGTCATTGAGTTGCACATACAGTGATTATATCTAACAGCTTATATATTAAACTTAGGAGTAGGACACTGACTTGGGCTATTTATCAATACAGGTTGGGTGCTCGGTACGCTACGCCACATGACGCACAATACTCACACATAGGGCAAGCATTTCTGAGCTTCTACAGCTGAGCAACCCACTCCCCAATTAAAGCCAAAGTGGTATCACTGCTTTTGCTAAAGTACTATTAGGCATTAGCATACTTTACTATATACCTTGGCTATCTATCATCTCCTCACTCCCTCCCGCCACAGTACATTATATGTAGTTAATATTATCACTTTATGTTAAGAACTTATTTTATTCTATTGACCTATTAAATGTTAAGTTTTAATGCCTAGGAGTGCACTTCCAAAATGAGCTTCTAGTTGCTAAGTGGTGGCAATAAATATGTCTTCACTTCTCAGCTGTAGTTAATTATAAATAATGGTGCAGTGGGGAGTGGGGAAGTTGGAGAGAACAGAGATGTTCACAAAGGAGTGAGGAAACAGTAAACAGAAAAAGCAATAGGGAGGACACAGTGATATGCAGGAGGAGAGTTATTGGAGGATAGGAAGAGTACAAATAATCACAGCATTTAGAAAGTCAAGTTCTCATAGTTGCAAAGTTGTTGTGCAGAGTCCAGATCTTCCTCTAATCTTCACCTCCAATTTCAAATCCAAAATTAACTCTACAGACACTTTAAATGTGACACTTTGATGTTACAAACAAACATTTGGCTCACAGCCAAGATAGACTGTCTTATATACTGTGATCACATGTATTTTACTAACAATTAAGGAAGGGGATTGCCTAAACAACTCACAGAAACGTACCAAATAGTTCATTAGATTTTAAGTTGTGTTGCAATTGATAGGAGAATTCATCTCACAGAAACATACCTGCTTAAAGAAATGAAACAGAATGTTAGTCGAGATATTCAGAATGCATCCATGATTAAAGATATAGGGGGCTATGCACTAAGCTCCGTGCTTTTGTGTCTGGCTGAAATAAAAAATCACATCCGATACAAAGTGAAGCCGGAGACGCGATTCACTAAGGCCTTGAGCCCATTTTCTATCGTACGTGCTCAAAACAGCCACATCGTATGTGTTGGCTTTTTCCCCCTGCTAGCGTTCTTAAACTTTACGTACGCTAGCTGATAGAAAAAAAAGCCGCATGTAACATTTGCATGGAGATTTACCATCTCCATGCAAGGCTGTTACAGGCGATCGTACACAAAACGAATACATTTTAATATTAGTGTACATGAGCAGGGGGTCTCCGGACCTGAACCGCATTGGTTTCAGGTCCGGGGACCCCCTACTTCAGGAGATACAGGCCCCGTTATGGGGTGCCGGTATCCCCTGCACTTTCAAGATTCCGCGTTAGTGACCGGGACATTTACATTCTGCAGGGGATACCGGCACCCCATAACCGGGCCTGTATCTCCTGAAATAGGGGATCCCCGAGGCTGAAACCAATGCAGTTCAGCTCCGGAGACCCCTAACACCTCTACACTACTGTCAAAACACACATATTAATAAACAATAATTCCTTACCGTAGCAGCTATCTGCTATGGTAATGAAGTTGCATTAATGTACTGTACATTTTAATAATAGTGTGCGGGAGCAGGGGGTTCCCTGAGCTGAACCGCATTGAATTCTGCCTCAGAGACCCCCTGCTTCCCGAGTTACAGGCCCCGGTATGGGGCATCGGAGGCTAATGTCGCCGCCATCTTTATAGCGTCCAAGACGTGACGTGGGCTCTATAAAGATGGCGGCGACACTGGCACCGATGCCCCAAACCGGGGCTGTAATTCGGGAAGCAGGGGGTCCCTGAGGCAGAAATCAATGCGGTTCAGCTCAGGGGACCCCCTGCTCCCGCACACTATTAATAAAAATACATTAAAGCAGCTTCATTACCTTAGCGGCTATCCGCTATGGCAATGAAGGGGTTAAGGCACAATAGCATGTTTATTGGGGACAATTGCCCCCAATTAACATAGCAATATACAACACACATCCCCCCCGCCCCCTAACACATACAATACAGTAATGTGCAAAATTACTATTATCCACATATGGATAATAATGCATTTGCCCATTTAAAATACATATAAATTACAATAAATACAGTAAATACAGTAAATACGTATTACACTTACCTTTACCATGCACCCATGATGAAGGCCGTCTTCATCCTCATCTTCATCCTGCCCATGTCCTTCCAGTGCTGCAAAACATACAAAACAATCAAAATAGCCAATGTAATGTCCCCTAACCCCTTTATCACCTTAGCGGTCATTAACCGCTACAGTCATTAAGGGGTTAACCCACCCTCACCCACCACTCGGGAGTCCTAAATACCCTCCCCCACTACCCATCCTGTGAGGCCTAACCACCCTCACCCACTAACCCAGACGGGAGGCCTACCCAGAATACCCCGGTTACTAACCGCAAAGGTAATTAAGGGGTTAAGCCACCCTGGCCCGATACCCACCCTTCACCCATTCATTTGTACAGTGGCTTCATCATGCAAATATATATATATATATATATATATATATATATATATATATACACACATATATATATATACACATATAACAGCATGGTGACCCGCGGAGACCACCTGGTGGACCACGGAGCCTGGCGGGGACCACCCTTAGGCCTCCAGACCCTGTTTGAAACATGGTGCTGGGCTACTGTGCGGTCTACGGACACCCGTCAGGGCCACCGGGGAATCCCGTGGGCCTGGAGTATTAACCCTGTATGTAAAATAATAAATCATGTATTTATGGGGGGGCACAGGGGGTTGGTTATGTATTGAATAAATATAATGATGTTTATTGTGGGGCTGTGTATTGTTTTTCTTGTGGGTACTGGGTGTGGGGGAAGGGGGTATTGGCCCCAAGGGTATGTGGGTAGGCCTCCCGCCTGGGTTAGTGGGTGAGGGTGGTTAGGCCTCACGGGATGGGTAGTGGGGGAGGGTATTTAGGCCTCCCAAGTGGTGGGTGAGGGTGGGTTAACCCCTTAATGACTGTAGCGGTTAATGACCACTAAGGTGATTAAGGGGTTAGGGGACATTACATTGGCTATTTTGATTGTTGTGTATGTTTTGCAGCACCAGAGGGAAATGGGCAGGATGAAGATGAGGAGGAAGACGGCCTTCATCGTTGGTGCCTGGAAAAGGTAAGTGTAATATGTATTTACTGTATTTATTGTAATTTATATGTATTTGAAATGGGCAAATGCATTTTTATCCATATGTGGATAATAGTTATTTTGCCCATTACTGTATTGTATATGTTAGGGGGCGGGGGGAGGGGGGTGTATTTAGTTAGAAATATTGTTTATTTTTTTGGAGGCATAACATTGGTACCGCAGGCCGGCGGGTACCCCGGGACTGCCGCGGGGACCCCGGGACGGCCACGGGGACCCCAGCTTGGTGAGCCGGGGACCCCCTGACCCCGTGGGGTCAGCCAGAGATCCCGCGGGACCCCCGGCCTCCCTCGGGGAACCCCGCGGGGTCAGCAGGGGACACCCGCCAGCCTGTTATATGGGTGTTGCGCACGCAAAAATGTAAACAAAGATATTTTTCAAAGTCCAGCTTTTTTTCACCTGCCTTTAGCTGGCGAGCTTTGTTGAACGCAACTTTCACGTTCTCTAAGTTTGCGTAGCTTAGTGAATCCCAAAGAAGGGCAGAATTGAACGCAAACAGGTTATCGTACGATCAAAGTTGGACTTTGAAAAATTTCCAGGAAAAAGTCAATTTAAGAACGCAAAGTGCCTGTTTGCGTGGCTTAGTGAATCGTTTTCGGCGGAACATCATTTTCTAAGAGCACTTTGCGTTCTTAAAACGACTTATCACAGCATAGTGCATAGCCCCCATAGAAAGAAAACATCCAGAAATGATAACTCCAAAATTAACTCTACAGACACTTTAAATGTGACACACTACACACAGCCAATTGTTGTGCGAGTACAATCATTTTTATTATGCTTAAACATATAGATATTACATTTCATACATTTTTCATCATCGTTATTCATGGCAATATGAATATGTAATATTTGTTGAATTAACCATATTTTACCTCAATTATAAATTGAAAGAAGAAACACTTTTTTTTAGGGGGCCTTGATCACTCTGTCACAGTTGTAATCTTACTGAAAGGCAGTAATATTTTATGATATCAAATAGCCCAAATCAGGAACTATCCAGTAGACTTGAAGTATCTCATCCCCCCAATACCAATTAATCATCATTTTCATGTCTCCCTTCACCCAATTTTGTATAGCAGATGATAAAAGTACAGCAAAAAAAATGTGAGATACTGTAGAACATACCATAATTACACAAAAAATAGACATAGTAAACAAACCGTTTAATGCGATTTCTCAGTGGACACTATATAGTGACTTTTTGAATCACTTTTGTAATACCTTTCTTCCCTATTAAAATTCTTTGTCATATGGGCATAAGTTGTTGTCAAGGGTCCATCAGGGGGGAAAGCCTGGCCAATTGTCTATGGCACAGCAAAAGAAGGAGCCCATTGAATTTCTGTTCCATTTACTGTAGATTCACTAAAGGTCATTAAATGAAAATTGGGGACATCCGTGTTAAATTTCAATGTAATTTATTGGCATCGTCACTAAAGCATTAAAGCATAATTGTCAGCAGTAAAGATAAGGGTCTTTCTTACAACAGCGATTATATTTTTAATGTGGCGTATGCAAATACTGTATGAATGCCAATTAGTAGTTACCGCTATATTACTTATTCATATGTTTACAATAGTTTCCCCCTAATAATATCAGGCCCCAGTGTAATTTAGAGAAACCGAGGGTGACATTGGTGCTGGTGGATCTTCTGATGCGCTTAGGGAGGAGCATCTTGGAAAAGGCGAAGCAGAAGAAGATGGACATGCCTCTCGACAATGTCATGTGTGAGTCCCCAGTCAACAGTCCTTGCATTGCAGACTTCTCCCCTAGCTCTCAGGCATTACAGGAGCACAGTGGTCTGCCCAGAGGAGCCACCAACATCTTGTGGGCATACTTCAGTTGCCCAGCCATGGCTCCATTACATTCTCTGAGGTGGTCCACTGCATGCTATGTCATGCAGCGGAGCATAGGGTCAAGAGTGGAGAACACCTGGGGGCAATTTGTCTCTGGCAACATTTGCAGAACAAGCACTGTGACATTTGGGAGTTTCCTTCTCTTCCTCTCGCCCCCACACTTGAGCTATTTTCTCGAACCCCATTCTGAATTGGCTGTGTTACTAAACCAGATTATCAGAGATGACCCCTGCTGGCAGTAGCCCTCTGAATTTAGCAAAGGTTACCTGCATACAGTTGTAGGGGCCAGGGGCATCGTCCTATATATAAGGTACCTAAAAAGTTGTGCAGATCTATTTGTTTCTGGGCTGGGGCAGTGTGAGGGATGACAGATTGGTCTCCTCAATTGAGGTGCGGGGGAAGGGATAGAGGGAACCAGCAGGCCACATTTACCTATTATGCACTATATCTCTGGGTGGGGGGAAGCTCTAAATATTAAAAGCATAGGTCTCTTTCGTTCCACTCTAAATCTCTATAGGACCAAGTCTTCTCTGGTGTGCAATTTACATTGGTGAGTACAGCACAATGGAGGACACCAGCAGTGTGTCCATGGGTTTACCCCTAATTTCAATGAGAGTGCAATCCCTGGAGTTCCCCCCTCATGACCCGCATGATAATAATAATAATAACGTTATTTATATAGTGTTTTTCTCCCAATGGGACTCAAAGCACTCACTATTATAAAAAGGAAAAAAGAAGAAAATATTTAAGCTTAAAAAAAAGACCAAATATACGGAAATATACAATACAGTATGCGATAGTACTGTAGCTACAGTATTAAATGCTGGACATGTTGTTGTTCATTAATTAAATGCCTGGGTAAACAGGTAGGTATTGAACCTCTTTTTAAAGATTTCCAGAGAGGGGGCTTCTCGAACTGTATAAGGCAGACTGTTCCAAAGATTGGAAGCATTGTGACTAAAAGCTCGGGCCCCAAAGAAAGTCAAGGAAATCCTTGTAACCGTTAGGAGTCCTTCATCTGCAAATCAGAGTGAGCAAATGGGGTGTAGGAACTAGAAGTTCTTTCAGATAGCTGCAACGCTGGTCCTGTAGTGCTTTGATTGTAAACAAGCCAATCTTGAAATAAATTTGTCATTTTACAGACAGCAAGGGCAGAGAATGGAAACAGGGGACATGGGTGAAGAACAGATCTGGTTAGTTAACAACCTTTCTACAGAATTCTGCACCAGCTGCATATGGTGGAGCTCTTTTTCTGGAAGACCCAGGTGAAGTGCATTGCAGTAGTCCAGACGTGAGGACAAAAAGGCATTGACAAACATAGTAAGATCCTCTGGCTATGTATATGAAGATTTGATCACAGCTGACACCTGATGTTTATGGATCAAGTCACTGTCAAGGACAACATGAACAGAGTTTAGCAACTGAGTGCCCCCAAGATTAAGATCAGTTGGTTGACGTAGACACAGTCTTGTTGCCTTCCGACAGTGAACATCCACCATGAGCACTTCTGTAATTTCAGGATTCAACCTCCTCCAACTGGCACTCATCAACTCTAGGAGCTCAGATAAACATCAATCGATGACTGATAATGTACCTGGTGCAAAGGACACATAGATTTGAGTGTCATCTGCATAGCAGTGGTAACCCAGGTCATGCCGTCTGATTATGTCACATAGTTGCAGCATGTACACTGTGAACAACATAGGCAATAGGATAGATCCCGGTGGCAGTTCACATGACAGGGGCATTGGTGCAGAGGACTACACCTGAATATACTCTCTGCGACCTGCCAATAAGAAAAGATCTGAATCAGCTGAGAACCCAGTCCACAGAAATCCTTCAGGCGCTCCATTTAAATCCCACGATTCACAGTATTAAATGCTGCAGAGAGATGAAGGAGTACTAAGATCGAACAGTCACCTCTGTTTATCACCACCAGAATATCATTTAGCAGATGAACCAAAGCTTTTGCAGTGCTATGACGTCTTCTGAACCATGAATGGAATGGGTCACCAATATCATGAGTTGATAGATGGTTTTCCAGTTGTGTTGCCACCACTTTCTCAATAACCTTCCCTAGGAAAGGAAGGTTTGATACAAGCCTGTAATTAGACATGAAATCTGGGTCTAATGAAGGCTTTTTTAGAAGAGGTCTAATGACTTCACCCTACAGCGATTCTGGAAAGATCCCCATCTACAAATAGCACAGGACTATTTTAGCAAACACTGGATCAATTACATTAACACAACCTTAAGAGAAGGCGTGTTTGGACTGCGTCCAAATCACAGGTAGTGGAAAACAACCCCTGGGTTGTTTACACAATGTTTTCTACTGTACATCTAGATTGTCAAAGCAAGTCCATAGAGCAAGAGAGTCTGCATTTTCATGCCTTGAACCCGACACATTAAATAGCACAGATCGGACCCCAGCCTGGGTGGAGGTTACTTTATGGGAGATCATGAGAGCAAAATCGTCACAACAGTACAGTATAAGGGCTTCACCAGACTGCAGACATGCTGGTTTGCAGAGCATCTCCATGGTGCGGAACAGCTGAGCTGGTCAATTGTCTGCTACCATGATCTCATGTGACAGGAACTGTGACTTCTTATGAATAATTGTGGACTGGTATTTCGTAATGTGGTCAGCCAGTTTCAGTTTGTCTTCAACCATGTGAGACCTACGCCAGCACCGTTCAATGATGTAACCGTTCTTCTTCAAATCCCTAATAGAACTGTCAAAGCAAGGCGTGTGGGAGGTTGGGGTGTGAGGTGATGGTAGTATGTGAACAGGAGCGATATAATCCATTGCAGCCCCCAAATCTCTATTGTAGTAATAGACAAGAGCATTGGGATCCACTCAGTTTGTCAATGAAATCCAGGTTTGCCATCGGCACTGGGGTGTCAGACCCCTCAACGGTTGATCCCTGGTCACCACCTGGTCACCTGTGATTGAGAACAAAATGGAGCCGTTTCTAGAATGGGGGCTGCCTTTTTATCTATCTCTGTGATACATGTTAGGTCTAATTATTCAATAAGGTATGTATTACAAGCTGTCTTGTTCCTAATAGATCTGGCATAACATAGGTACATAGGACACACAGGGGGAGTGAGGGGGGCCTGAGAGTGTTCTGTCCATTCAGTGTAGAATGTCTGGGGATGGGGAACAAGCAGGAAAGACGCCTAATTCTGTTGCTCTGCACACTAGACCATATATTGGACACCACGTCAATCTGTCTCCTCCCTGGCAGTGTGGGTGAGCAGGAGGGTAAGTGAGTTAGTAAGGTATGGAAGAGAGTTTGTTTTATGCATGCTTCCTCTCCTCAGCAGCCCCTGTGATGTTTTTTTTTAAATGCCAAGGAATTGAAAGACATAGTGGTCAAAGACAAGTGGTAATTTGATAGGAACTGCAGCACAAAGAGGGTGGAGTGCAGAAGGAGACTAGAGGTGTAGGAATATATCAGGTCAGCAGTGAAACAGTTAATGTGGGGGAGGTCAAAATTAGGGTTGGTTAGTGGTAAAGGAAAGTAGGGATAACTAAATTACTAAATCAAGTTTTGGGAGGAAGGATTCAAAGAGTCCTTGGGCTGCGTTTGTTGTGGTAGTCGGATAATGTAGGATCTCTAAAGTTGATTTGTTGTGGTAAACAGATGATAAACAGTATAAAGGCTTTTGCTGTATCCAGTTTGTTCATGATGTCATACTGTAGTTTTCAGAGGCAGCGTGAGCTTTGTATGTTTTTCTGTGACTACTCGAAATCAGAGCATGCTTGAGTGAGGTGTGAAAGTTCTTTCAAGTGGAGGTATGTATTTATTTATATAGTGCCACGAATGTACAAAGCGCTTCACAGTAGTAATACAGTACACGTGACAATCATATAAATAACAAATAATACAAATAACAGATCATGGGAATAAGTACTTCAGACATAAAAGTAACATTTAGGAAAAGGAGTCCCTGCTACAAAGAGCTTACAATCTAATTGGTAGGTAGGAAGAACGTACAGAGACAGTAGAAGGGCATTTTGGTAAGTGCATCTGCAGGGGGCCAAGCTTTAGGTATTATGTGTATAGTATTCAACCATGGTGCTATTCATATGCTTCTTTAAGCAGGCGTGTTTAAAGGTGGGTCTTAAAGGTGGATGGAGAGGGTGCAAGTCAATATTGGGTGGAAGGACATTCCAGAGGTGTGGGGTAGTGAGTGAGAAAGGTTTAAGGTGGGAGAGGGCTTTAGATACAAAGGGGGTAGAGAGGACAAACTTGAGCAGAACGTGAAAGTCGGGATGGTGCATAGTGAGAAATTAGGGCTGAGATTAAGGGGGGGGGGGCAGAAGAGTGAAAAGCTTTAACAGTGAGGAGGATAATTGAGTGCGAGATGCAGGATTTTATAGGAAGCGAGGAGAGGTATTTCAGCAGGGGAGATGCTGAGACAGTTTTAGGAAAGAGTAGAGTGATTCTGGCAGGAGCGTGTAAGATAGATTGTAGGGGCGACAGGTGAGAGGCAGGAAGGCCGGACAGCAGGAGGTTACAGTAATCGAGACGGGAGAGAATGAGGGTCTGAGTCAGAGTATTAGCAGCCGAGCAACAGAAGAAAGGGTATATCTTTGTAATATTGCGAAGGAAAAATAACTGTTTTTTGCTACCTTTTGAATGTGAGAATAGCATATGAGAGAAGAGTTGAGTGTAACCCCTAGGTATCATGCTTGGGCTACTGGGGAATGATAGTACTTCCAACAGTAATGTGGAAGGAGGTAGTAGGGCTAGGTTTGGGAAGAAGTATGAGGAGCTCTGTTTTTGTTGTGTTAATTTTAAGTCAGCGGAGGGCCATCCAGGATGATATTGCAGAGTGTCATTCAGAAACTTTGTTCTGTACAGCAGGTGTAAGGTCAGGGGTTGAAAACTAAATTTGTGTGTCATCAGCATAGAGGTGATATTTGAATATTTGAGATGTTATTAGGAGCTGTGAAATCCCTTTCAAGTGAAGATTCTGCAAGCTTCTAGTGTAAAGACAGCATGGTTTGAAGAACAATAGCACGTTTCTTGTGAAGTGTAGAGTTTTGCTGGAGTGCTATGTGTTGGAAAGTAGAGTATCTTTATCCCAGTTGGATCATGTAAAATTGCAGTGAAGGAGTGTTATTTGCTAGATGAAGAGGAAAGCTGGATGGGGTCTCTGGTAATGTGGAGTATGGATTCGGAAATTTTCTAGTTTTCACAGTACTTTGATTTTGGGGACATCACTGTAGAGGACCTGCATCCATCGAGAGTTCTTCTTTGAAGCAGGAGGAAGAAGTTGTGCTGGATGCGAATCTCAGTGCAGAGAGACCATCTTTTGATTTTGGATACACAAAGGCAGCACGGGATTGTTGGTAAAGATAAATCCCTGGGTATTTAGCATGCTTTGTAATTAAATGGAATGTTAATTAAGTTGTTTTATAGAGATCATGCACAATTTAAAGGTCAGGCCGCCATTTTGGGCGAGCTCTACAGTATATGCCTCTCCTGAGTCCATCCTCCCCTTCTTATGCTCAGTTACACCAATCTATCTCTTTTTTTACCTGTTATGTGGTTTTATCTTTATGAGAAACTCACTTTTGTTTATTTTGAATATAATACATTTTATTTTTCACACTTCTGTGTCTCTCCATGTTTCGACCATTTATTTTCTCTCTAGTCTCACCCTATCCTCTCTACCCCCTTCCAATACACTCTCTGCCTGTGTGTGTCTGGATATTTGGGGAGAAATAAGATGTTTATTCATCTTTAAAAAATATGAGCCTTTCCGTTCTGCTATGGGACAGTTTTGTCCAGCAGTAAGTTAGGATTGCACCAGCTGCACTAAACACGCTGACAACACACTTGCAGGAGGACAACTCAGCCACTACACTGCCACCTTTGCAAGAGCAGGCTATGTTTGGATTTTATCAGCCTGGTATTCAAGAGAATCAGATTCAGGAGGCAAGAATGAACTATCAACCCTATATACCTCAACCATGTCCATAGCCCTAGCATTATTAGAAGTGTCTGCTGCTTCAGCGCTAGTGCAAACCATGCCATAGTGAAGGAACATTTGTCATAGTGATGGGCCCTGACTTTGGTTGCTGTTACAGCCACCACTGCGACCACCCCCATTACCCCTACCAACGCCACCACTACCAAAACCCACTTGACTTGAGGCATGACAGCAAGAAAGCTGTGATGAATTTGACCACCGTGTTGTTGTTGGTTTTGGAGTGGAATGTATTCCCCCTAAGATTGCACTTTGAGAACCTTCATTGGTCTCCTCTCTCTGCCTTTCCTCCTTTTCCTAATGTGCATGGACACAATCAATTAGATTTTCTTTTAAATGAGCCACAGTCTCTTCCTCGTGGAAAAAATTGTTTTCATTCTGTCTTTCAATGTAGGGTCTAAAAGTGTAGCCTGAAAGTATTCCTCTGTCCATTTCATACTGATAATACAGGGTCATTCATCAGGCAATCAAGCAATTTAACTAAGTGAGGAAAAATTAACAATAGCGCTCTAACATACCCTAAATGTGACAATATACAATTCAACCACACATATGTGAATAATAATAATAATCGTGTTTAAATAATAATACGTGTTAAAAATAACAATTGAGTGAACAAATAATAAAATAAAGAACTTTGAAACAAACTACAACCCTTGATAAAGACTGTTCCACTCGTCTTGCATCAGGTGATCTTCCAAAAAATCAGGGGAGCTTGTCTCGTAGTTATGAAATAAAGAAACATTACATAGTGCAATACTGTTATAAAATAATTAGTGCAATCAAAGCTCAAAAGTGACTACTCACAATAAAGCAGTCAGATTCAGGCAGTCATCCAACTTAAGGGGTGGATGTACCCTGTGTATACAGCAGCCACCAGCCCCCAACCTCCAAGGAAAAAAAAAAAGAAGAAAAGAGACCATATAGTGCAGATGGTTTTTGTATTAAAAGGGGGATTCAAAAAATGCAGGCTTACACTTCATATGATCGAGGTATGCAGTATGGTATTATGGGTAGTGGGTGCTCATCTGGTCGCGATCCTTTTGAGTTCCTCACTATCCTCTGCTCCACCGGAACACACTCGCGTCCACGCCGGTGCTCCCGTTACGTCACTTCCGGTTTTTCGGGAACTTCCGGATCTGATGGTAAGGGTGGACTCCGTTGTTCTTCTTCTTTGGTATGGGCTGAAACACTCTACGCGTTTCGCCGTTGCTACGGCTTCATCAGGAGTATCTATTGGCTGCTAAACTAGGTATTTAAATACTCTAAGGCCCTCCCTCTCTGTGATGTTCTATTGGCCAAACAATTATGACTCATAAGTAAACAGAGATAGTGGGCGTTATTTGGTGCATACCTCCGTTCGTTTTAAAAAAGGGGCATTATTTACATACATTTTTGCCTAATTCGGCACATAAAATAGAAACAACCTCCTTCTTTGATTCCAAAAAAGGTGGCACAATTTTATACAAATACTAGCCTAATATGGCATATAGACAAAAAAAAATCAGCATAATAAAATTATATAAAATTTATAAAAACTCAACAATCCTAATCGAATTTTACTTTATTCACGACGATTGTGGTATTTCTCAAAAGATAAGGAGACATAAAAGAAAACATGATTAATATCACACATAATATATATTTCCAATATCATAAGGAATCTTAATATACCAGATATATACCAGGAATCTTAATATACTAGGAGATGTGTATTAACCCCCCATCTGATATTTCCCAAGTGTTCTAAAATTCTAATTCGTACATCTCTCGAGGTTTTTCCTATGTACTGTAATCCACAGGGACATGTGATCATGTATATATCAGACGGGGGGTTAATACACATCTCCTGTCAGAACATTTCATTAAATACCATCAAGGAAATCCCGCAGGGCTGACATTCACGGTCCTAGAAAAAGTCCTACCACATTGGAGGGGAGGGGATCGCAATGTCCAGCTAACTAAAAGAGAGAACTATTGGATTTTCACATTGAAAACCCTGACTCCTGGGGGACTCAATGTGGATATCGAATTGGGAGTGTTTCTTTAAGGATTTATACATCTGGTATATTAAGATTCCTTCTGATATTGGAAATATATATTATGTGTGATATTAATCATGTTTCTTTTATGTCTCCTTCTCTTTTGAGAAATACCACAATCGTCGTGAATAAAGTAAAATTAGATTAGGATTGTTGAGTTTTTATAAATTTTATATAATTTTATTATGCTGATTTTTTTTTGTCTATATGCCATATTAGGCTAGAAATTGTATAAAATTGTGCCACATTTTTTGGAATCAAAGAAGGAGGTTGTTTCTATTTTATGTGCCGAATTAGGCAAAAATGTATGTAAATAATGCCCCTTTTTTAAAACGAATGGAGGTATGCACCAAATAACGCCCACTATCTCTGTTTACTTCTGAGTCATGATTGTTTGGCCAATAAAACATCACAGAGAGGGAGGGCCTTAGAGTATTTAAATACCTAGTTTAGCAGCCAATAGATACTCCTGACGAAGCCTTAGCAACGGCGAAACGCGTAGAGTGTTTCAGCCCATACCAAAGAGGAAGAACAACGGAGGTCCACCCTTACCATCAGAACCGAAAGTTCCCGAAAAACCGGAAGTGATGTAACGGGGGCACCGGCGTGGACGCGAGTGTGTTCCGGTGGAGCAGAGGATAGTGAGGAATTCAAAAGGATCACGACCAGATGAGCACCCACTACCCATAATACCATACTGCATACCTCGATCATATGAAGTGTAAGCCTGCATTTTTTGAATCCCCCTTTTAATACAAAAACCATCTGCACTATATGGTCTCTTTTCTTCTTTTTTTTTTCCTTAGAGGTTGGGGGATGGTGGCTGCTGTAAACACAGGGTACATCCACCCCTTAAGTTGGATGACTGCCTGAATCTGACTGCTTTATTGTGAGTAGTCACTTTTGAGCTTTGATTGCACTAATTATTTTATAACAGTATTGCACTATGTAATGTTTCTTTATTTCATAACTACGAGACAAGCTCCCCTGATTTTTTGGAAAATCAAGCAATTTAGCAAACATCTCCAACATTATCATCATAATTGTCATCATCATTATCGCCATTATTTTACTTGTTATCGATTAATGTTTTATTCGTGGAGGAATATTAGAGGAGGATTTTTTTATGCCAGCTATATCCCTGCTCACCAAAATCGTGGCTTCCTCAAATGGTCTCAGCAGCCTGCACAGCTCTCCCATCATATGCCACTGTATAGGCTGGAGAAAAACACCATCCAGCTTCAGGCTTGTATTCTCCATGACAAAATCATTGACCACCTGCTACTGCTCATGGAGGTGCTCAAGCATATATAAGGTTGGATTCCAGTGTGTTCTGTAGGTACCTCGATTTGTAGCTGGTGATGAGGCAAGTTGCTTTGCTCCTGCAGCTTCAACAGTCCATTGTGAGCTGTGTACAATCGGTTAAAATCAGCACATATTTTTCTAGCTACAACAAAAATGCTCTGCAAATTCCTACACTGAGATAGGAAACAAGTGACTATTAAATTGTTTAGGTGTTCAAAACAAGGAATGTGTGTCATGTTGCCTTGTTTATGCGCGGCAACAATGTTGGATCCTTTATGCCCAGCTAAAAACACCAACCTCAAGTACCCTTGGAATTAACCATCACTGTATGACAATCTATATATTTGATAACACATCAGAAGCTGTGTGTGCCTTTTCTTAAAATCACTACATACATATGCAGTGGCCGTTATTCGAACATTTCACGGAGCCATTTTCGTGTGCTCTGCAGTAATTCCACGTGACAGGCAATCTGTGTTTACCGCGGTTGATTTGTTTGAATTTCATGGATTCTGATTTTTTGGGGTGAAATTCTTTGCGTATCCGTGGCAGAAATGAATCAATTGTAATATGTACAGTACTGTGCTACTGTGTCAATCTGCAGGTGTTTAAAAACCAGAACACTAAAATGCAATTTTCTGCACTCGAAAAAACGAGTCAACACGCGTCTTAAGATTGGAAGAAATCACGCACCATGACATGGGTATTTCGAGGTATACAACGGGTGAAATGTTCGAATAATGGCCGCTGCTTCTGTACATACAGTAAAGTGACATGTCTATGGGGCGTCTCGTGACATGTCTATGGGGTGTCTATGCAGACGTTAACTGTATATTTTTTTCAACACCATTTGTGGTTTGTCAATAGTAAAACACACACAGTTTCCAGTAAAATACAGCTAGTCACTAGAAATCCGCCCCAAAAAATGTGCCGATTTGGATCTGCCTCGGATTGGCCTTTGGTCCACTGATTCCCACAGATCAGTCTAAAAATGGGAAATTCGCCTTTTCCTAATTTTTTGCTATCTCTGCTACTCCATGCCATGGAATAATAATTCAAACCAAAAACCATAATTCGTGATCCATGGATGAGAAGGAGAAGCCGAGGAGTATAAATAGAAGGACAGAACTGAGGACATACTTTTTTGTGGATCATCAAATCTTTCAGGAAAATGTATATTATTATTATTATTATTACAGGTGAACCCTGTTATAACGCAGTGCTCGGGGTCCACATTATGAAACCGTGTTATAACCCGGATCGTGAAATGGTTGGACTTTGGGCAGCCACTGACGAAGAGGACAAAGTCCTTGAAACGCGTAGGGCTGACATTGCTATGGTTGCTGGTGTTTTGCCAAGAGCACTGAATTACTAAGAATACGCATAACAGATAGAACAACCCGTACGCCAAGTTTGGAGGGGAAGCAAGTGGATACTTTGTTGAACCTTGGTACCATGAACAGTCTTTTGGAGTCAGATCTCAGATGATAAGAGTTGCATGTGGTAGGGGTGAGGAGCTTGTTTAGATAGGCAGGTAGCTTGCCCAGAAAGTATTTGAAAGCAAAACACGAGAGAGATAAACTTTGCGCCTAGACTCAAGTGATGATCTAGTTCTTTGAGCATTGCTCAGTATTGTAATTGCATTTGAGGACAAAGTGATGAATATACTGAGTGGCAGCGCCTCCACCTGCACGGGATCCCAATTGGATGGGATAATCCCAAGCAGGAACTATTAATAACAGTCCACAGATTATAAGAATAACAATAATAACATTTACAGTGAGCAATAACCATAAACCACATACAGGCAATAGCAATACTAATGGTTACAGCTATACCTCACCTCACAGGTCATTGTCCCACCACAGTGTATCTCCACACCGTGTCCACCATACCAGAGGTGTCCTTTTGTCACTTCACCCAATAAGTGTCCCCAAAAGATGCCCACCCCTCTAGGTGTGATCAGTGCCTTATTATACAGGTTGGTACACGTTTGGTGAACGGTACCTGCTGGGTGTGTCCACACCGGGGCGTGCTAACAACGAGAAGCAGGGGATCTGTCGATCCAACGATATCCTCCGCTGGATGGGATGTCTCCCTCTGGAGTGACTTCTGCAATGATGGTCGCTCCCTCTCTGGCAGTCTGGTCACAGACTGCAGCAGCAATAGTTCAAATGAAACTACTGTGGCCCTAAGCTGGCTAATCACTAAAATGGCAGGATCCCTAAATGTAGGGCCTTACCTAAAACAGCCACAATCTAGGGACATTTGGGGCCTAACTGGGGCCTAGGGGATCTCTGGCCTAGTGCAGAGGGTCACAGACCCCTGCACCTATACAACCTCCCTGAGCTGTGTCCCAGCTCCAACTGACAGCAAGACCTCAGAGCACCAACTGTAACAACTGCCTCAGCAGGGAATCCTAACACTCCATTGGCCAGGCCTAGTCACCTGACTCCGCGGCAACCTCCCTTCTCCCAAGCTGCAGCGGAGGTAAAAGCCAAAACAGGGAACCCAGGCCACATTTAAATATATATATATATATATATATATATATATATATATATAAAAACAAATAGAAACAAAGTATCCCACGTAAAGCACTCTGGTGTAAACAAGTATAACACATTTATTAAAGACACATCACATAACATACAAACATAATAAAATCACTCTCTCACACCTCAAAAGTATGGAAAAACAGACACATGCAACCTGTAATTATATATATATATATATATATATATATATATATCTATATATATATATATATATATACTGTATATATATATATACTGTATATATATATATATATATATATATATATATATATATATATACTGTATATATATATATATATATATATATATATATATATATATATATATATATATATATATATATATATATATACTGTATATATATATATATATGATAGAAGGTCACTGGCACTCCTGTAGGTAATCAGTAGTGGTCTGGTGCATGTCCCATATAAATAATAAAAGCATACATTACCATGAAGCGGCAAAGAGGCGACAGCACTCAAACAGTTTGAAGTAGTATTATGTATTAAACATATAGCATATATGTTTAATACAGGGAAAACAATCCAAAGATAGAAAACGTTGCACAGCTGAAAAAACGGGGCCAGCAACCAAAATTCAAAGGTTAAAAATTATTTAATAAACAACATAGTAACGGGGAATACACACTCTAACGCGTTTCAGGCAAACGCCCTTTCTCAAAGAGTCACTCTTCCCTGCTATAACCGTTCGGCGTGATGCACGCAAGGATAAGAAGCTGCTGTATGTGAGTACTGTGTCTCCCCCTCAAGGAGGAGTTGCTGACCGGTAACAGTGTTATCAATTGAGAGCTTTTGTTTGGTGAAGTACTATTTTATTTATTTGATACACTTATATGAAGAAATGTATCCACCTTATGGACGCTTACAGCTACATCGAATTATTTTACATATATAGCACTTGGTCTAGTACTTCACTTATTCAGCGTTTTTTGGCTTCTTTTCACACACATGTGTGTTTAAACTTCAATATTTATACATGCACATGTATCTGCTATCCTGAGCACTGCCATTTGGAACTTTGTTTCTAAACAATCTATATGTTTAATACATTATACTTCTTCAAACTGTTTGAGTGCTGTTGCCTCTTTGCCGCTTCATGGTAATGCATGCTTTTATATATATATATTTATATATATATATATATATATATATATATATATATACATATATATTCAAAAAAACATATATAGTAGCGCCACACTAATAAAGTGAATGTGTAAATATAATATAGTGAAGAAAAGGATATATTAATTCAGTGCAATAATATAGTTAGTGTAATACAAAACTAATATTGATGAACTTATTATATCATACAAACAGTGATACAATTGCAAAGAAACAGAAAAAAGTATAAGAACCAGTCCTTATGAAAAGTCCATCAGGTATTGGATAACTAAATCCGGTAAGGGGGTCTCTGGCAGCTCTCAGGAGGATTAACCAAATCCAATTAGAAACCTAAAGAGAAGAGAGAGTGCATGTCCCATAGCATAAAAAAAAGTACATTTATTAATGGGAAGGAAAGGGAAGGGGAAGAATATCACTCACAAGGATATCTAAAATATAGGCAATTGTGATTATATTATATCACCGCCAAGCTGGAGTCTCCGCGTCTGTGATCCGTAATCCAAATGTCACTTGACAGTAACAGGGAACAACGATAACCGGAAGGCCAAAGATTACTGCTGGAAGTCCTCAACCCGATCCGTATGGAACCTCCGCAGGTTCTCCTGTAGTCTCTAGCCACAAATCTGCTCTGAACATGATCTGGCTTGAACAAGGGCTGCGTGATGATGTAGTGTCTTTGCGTGATGACGTAGTTCTGGCGCGTTTCGTTGCACACAGGTGACTTTTTCAAAGGCAGTCATTTGCTTACAGTATAAGTCTTACGCTGAATCCCATTGGTAACATGTGCCAAAATTCATGTATTGTCTAAACTAAATATCTTTTTGTACGTGCATTTATAACCACCTTCACTTGTATCACAATATATTTAATTGATTACACTTTGAGTTGTGCGTGGTGTTTCTTCTTTTTGTATACTAGTTCTGTGGGGTTCTGAGCCATCCGACATTATTCAGCAGTAGAGTCGAAATATTAATTTTTAAGTTTTTTTCCTTATCACATTTTTTCGCTAATATCACTTTTTGGTTGTTTGTATAGTAATATACATATCTAACACTACTGGTTTAAAGGTTACATTTAGTAATCACCTACACTTTTATGGTGGTTTGAAGGTTTAAAATGTTTAATAATTTTATACAAGTAGTAGCGCTGATTTTCTCAATTTTTTGTCATGTGTCCTGTGTAGTATGCGATTTATGTCTTGAGGTGTTAAATAGTCCCTGAATATTAGTGATGTAAGTGCGTTTCTTTATGTGTATGTAAATATAAATTGGTAAAGAGCCCACAGTGTATACAGTGCTTTACAAAAGGTGTGTGTGGAGTTGGAGTGTACAGATGCAGCAACGAGTATTAGAGCACTTATATCTGGGAAATTCTGGGAGATTCTGGGGCAGTCTCACAGTAAATGCCTCAACATTACCTCAACATTTCTGTTAGATTCTTAATGGCCCATAGGATTAACACAGCGGGACATGGCCTTAGCACTCATGGGAAGAGAGTTCTCTCATGTCAGTAGTTACTCATAAACCTTCAGTCTCGGTTTAGGGCATCGCTAAGTGTCCCGAACAGTTGCATAAATTTGTATTCATGCAACCGTCTCTCTTTCGGTGTCCTAAGATTACCTTTGAGTATGGCCACCGTCAGATCATTCATCTTGTGGCCAGTGTAAGAGAAATGTTCGCCAACAGGACTGTCTCTTGTTCCACATGTGATGCTGTGGGGATGCAGATTAATTCTCTTGTTTAGCCCCTGTCCTATCTCACCTCTGTAGTAGCAGCCACTGGGCATTTCATGCACATGATGATGTACACGACATTGCTGGAGGAACAGGTGAACCTTCCTCTGGTTTTGTACTCCAGATTCCTGTGTGGTACTTGTATTGTGCCCTCTGTGTAAAATGTAATCTAGAAAACAAAAAGTGCCACAAAAAAAATCCAGAGGTACCAAAGACCTGATAGCCTATAGTAATTCAACGTCATTCTGTACCACGATGAACCATCGTCATTGTCTATTGAAGCCAATGCATTCTCAGTTTCTTGAAGACTCATCTTCTCTCTTAATTTCTTTAAAATCCAATTATTTTCTTCCTAACAGAAGAAACACTTTATAAGGCCTATTGCCATTGAATACCATTTGTTATGGTGTCACGTAGTAAAGTGACTAATCAGATGTATTGTTTCATATTACCACATGCTGTGTGAACATCCCCATAGGGAAAGAAGCTGGTGCACTGCGTCTCACAAAAATGGAAGAAGTGGGATATGCTTAATCAAAAGGTTTATTCATAAAAACATGGTCAAAAATACTGATGTACAGCAGAGTGGCTACATCAGTATTTTTGTCCATGTTTTTATGTATAAACCTTTTGATTAAACATATCCCACTTCTTCCCTTTTTGTGAGACGCAGTGCACCGGCTTTTTTCTCTATGGGGATGTTCACACAGCATGCTGACTACACCTGGGGGCATGCCAGATAGGAGAATACCAAGAGTTTTTATTTATCATTCTCCCGGTTGCGGTGAAGCCAGGTTGATTACAAGGAACAACCGGGAGTTCTACCTTACCGGCTACATGTGGAGCTGAATCGTGGGGTCCACGGAGTCCAGTAGGATACAGTACAGCATGGTGGTTATACATTTACCCTGCAGTTCGACATCATTGTGCTGAGAGTGTTATGCCAGTCGATGAGGGCATCTTGGAGAGACACACAGAGCATACTGACCGGTGGACCCAAAGGACTGAATTAAACACGACCGGACATCCACTTGCCAATTCTACAAGCCGTGAGTAATGTGAATCTCATTTGTGAGCCAAACAATACAATCCACAGAGTGGGACTGGTTCTTCTATCCACAAAGAGACTTGTGAGGTTGTTTACTCTGTTGAGCACCGGAATTTTGAAGCAATCATGCTTCAGGATTTTTGTTTCATATTACCACATGTTTCCTGAACCTATAATGAAATCACACATCTAGAGGCATTTTTCCCATGTTACATCATCAAAATGTAGTTCCTGTCCTTACAAGGAATCAATGATGTAATGAGAATTTTGTTGACCACAGTGTCAGGTAGCCATGCTTTATCCATTACTAGCTAGCCACTTAACTACTAAGAGATTATTAATAACATACTTAAGTAATCCTATTACATAATCTAATGGTAGAAAAAATTTGCATGGATGTTTTGGCAGTATTAACTACATTTCAATGGCGACTTTCATGGTTCACTTACATTATCGCCAAACACCCATATACAAATGAGGTAACTAACGTATGGTTATCATGCAAATATAATGGCGTAGTAATTTCAATGTTAAATCACAAAAAAATACACTCTTATTTTATTTTTTTAACGACGATTATTATCACCAATTTAACCACCTTATTTGAATCTAGACCACTTTCTTTATACTGTACCATAATAACTCTAAGTGTACTGTAAGTCAAATGCATTTGTATAAAAGGCAACTATACTTTTTTTTCCATCTAATTTAATCTAATAAACATGTATGAAAGTTAAATAGAATGTAGAATATTGTGTTGAGTGATTACAGAGAAAGGAAACTGATCAGATCTGTGTCATTCAGAAGTAAGCTAAATATATCTCATCTTGCTAAATAGAACCAAATTACTTCAAGTATTTCAAATGTTGAACTTGTGTTGTTTTGTCATTCTTGGCTCGAAAGTTTACTTACTGTAATTACTATAAGAAAAAAAAAAGACCCTTCAAAGGAAATCAGAGGATGAACCTTTCTCAGGTTTGGGCTCGGATTCCGAATAAACTTCGAAGAGTGAAGTTGGGAATTCAAACCTGTGAACTTACCCATTAATACTCATTAGTAACAACTATTTTTGTGAATTTCATTTTTCCTTCAGTAATATAAACCATATCATCATTAGGTTACAGTATTGCAATATATTTTTATGATATACAACTAGACTGTTCATTAACTGACAGTCTCAGGCAACTGTATATTTCCACTATTTTCATAACAAGCAACATGGGGAAAATGCTGCAGAAGATTTAATATATTAATATCTACAGTTGTCAAGGTAACTAGCCAATGTGATGTGCTGCAAATGTCCAGATATAACCCGAAACAAAATATAAAATGTATTCTCTATTAGGTATTCCTTATTGCAGCTTGACACCATATTTTTAATGTACAATTCGATTTAATTATACCCTTATCTATTAAAATCAATCAAAACATAATATATTTTTTTCCAAGGGACTCAAGGAATGCATTAGATTGCTACAAAGATTTAACTATTTCAGGATTTTCATCAGAGCAAAACTCTACTGCTCTAACATATATTTAACATTTGTAGGGGTTTAACATTTAACAAATCAAAACAAGAAGTGATATTTCCAATCAGCCATACTGTATCTATGGGCTCCTAATCCTTCAATGAAAGCTAATCCGTGGCACTTTCTCAGTACTGTATATTTTCTTCATATTTTTATAACTGCTGTTAAGCGGCACTAAAATGCAAAAGGCAGAAATGAATTTAAATATGCTTACAGGGCCAGATGTCTTTTGGATGACAGTAACAATCATGCTTTTAATTTTTTTTTTAAACATAGTATTGAAGCAGGGATTCTGGTGCTGAACCCCATGAATTTCAGGTCCAGGGACGTCCTACTCCTTGAGATACAGACCTCAAAAGGGAGTGCGACATCTCGGCAAAGTTTAAAGCTCCCGCATCACACAGGCCAATAGGAAGCCAAACCTGATGATGTCATGGCCTCTTATTGGCCCGCAGGGCACAGGAGCTTTGAAACTCCACCATTTCATGAACCTTGCCAGCCGACCGGTGTGGCTACTGGCTCCCCCTTTGAAAGTAAGAATCCATGGAAGTAAGGGGTCCCCAGAGCTGTAATTTGTGTGGATCAGTTGTTAAGATCCCCTGTTTCAATCCTACAGTATGTTAAAAATAAAGAAAATTGACAAAAACAATCCTCTGCTTGGATTGCCTTTTTAAAATTTTAATCAGAGATTAGTATTTGAATATTTATTTTTATATATATCCTTAGGTAGAGCAAAGAAACACTTTATGTAAATACATTTGTATTTCTTGTAATATTGTAATGCCCCTTGAAATCTCTTTTTTCCCACTATGGTAAATATATTATAGAATTCATTGTACTTTACAAAAAGTACTCCAAAGAAGCATTTTTCCCCAAAGGGTTTTTCTTTTCTTATTTTTCAGAATAAAAATGTGATAATTTGCTTGCTATGGAAGTGAAAAGGACAAAAATGATCATCATGAGATTAGAATACCGAAGTTCTGAACAGTCTCAAGGATCAGCTATATGATGAATAAATAAGCAGAGATACTTTCTTTATTATTAGTATATTCAAATAGTAATTCAATAAGGAACAGTAGTTATTACTGCATGCTTAAGAGCATAACTAGAACAGCTATACCATTAGTCAATTGTATACTAATGACACCTTGGCTATCTATACTACTGATTTTATTCAACTATGTTGATTGTTTTCACTTCTTCCAGAGGAAAAATAAAATAAAATGTGCATGCAAAACAAACATACTGTACACAATCACTGTTTAACAGAACATTTTTTTGTCTGCAGGTGTAACAACAGTACTCACCATGACCACTTTGAGTATCAGTGCCAGGAATTCTCTTCCAAAAGTAGCATATGCAACAGCCATGGACTGGTTCATTGCAGTATGTTATGCATTTGTCTTTTCTGCATTAATCGAGTTTGCAACTGTAAACTATTTTACAAAAAGAGGTTACGCGTGGGATGGAAAAAGCGTAGTTCCAGAAAAGGTAATATTGAATTTGAATACCAAATATGTTTATGTAAAAACTAGTAAATTATACTATATGTCTTCTTCAGATTGTATTACTTAAATGTTGCATGGTAATTGTACTCTCATTGGGTCTTGTAAGCAACATAATATTACTGAAGGTTTCTTATCCCATGTGTTCAAATCGGACTGCAGGGCATTGCTTTGCATAACAATGTGTCCCAGGCATATCTGGCACCACAGTGGCTATTAGTGTAGGCCAAATTAATTTAATCATCTATCGAACGAAAAGCAGAAGAACAAAACTCATATTTAAAATCATTGTGCTATATCCTCACACTATATAACAGCACCAAAATTGACTGAAATGGCAGTTTCATGCGAATTGGTGTGTGATACCCGCATTGCTGCTTGTTTATTCCAGACCTATAACTTTATTAAGGGAATGGAAGGGCTCTGGCGCAACTGCGCATGACAGACTTGAAAAAACTCCCGGATGATCTTCAACAAACTTTATTGCACATCACACACTGGGGCTACACCACGATCTCCCCCTCTACGCGTTTCACCCTCTAGGATAGGGCTTCGTCTCGGAGCAGGGAGACGTGGTGTAAGCCTGGAAATTTAAACTTAAAAAGCCCGCGAAAACGGGTAAACATATTAACCCCTTCATGTAAAAAATTGCCTAAAAAGGCACCAGCATAATCACTGACATGTGAAAGCAGTGCATAAGAGTGTCACAAGAGCCCAAACTATTATTAAATTAATCATTTCTATATTTGGCTCATCTTATAGCTGTGCAATATCACAAAGGGTATCTTAAAAATTGTTAACAACATTCCAAAGTAATACTGCGCCCCTGATTTTGATAATTCAATCGCAAAGTACAGCCTCAGACCTATTATATTAAGTAAAAGCATTCTTAAATGCATTTCACATAATTAATCCAATATAAAGGCTAAGTCGATGCTGATCACTTAAATGGTGAGGTCATTCTGGGGGAACAGTAAGGAAAGATGAGTGGGAAAGATGAGTGGGGAAAAAAAGAGGGGGAGGGAAGGGAAAAGTGGGGAGGGGGAGGGGGAAGGGGGAAGGAAGCGCAAGACAGTTTTTTCTTTGTCTTTCTATAACTTTATTAATGTCACCCTACAAAATGTGAAACTGCCCATTTTTAATGAAAATATTAACTTAGTTACAGTTCTTAAATGCTTAGATAATGTAGAAAACAATTTTATTGCATATGTTGTGACAGATTGATTGTAATTTGCCACTCAATTTTTCAAAGTTAAATATTTTGTTACTAAGGATACTTTATAACTGACAGCCAAATATAAGCAAATGAATAAAAAAATGAACAAATAACTGAGAGGGTATAATATCATGAATGATTAGTGTTTTAGTAAATGTTACAAATGTTGACATTGCATCAATTACATAGTTCTACATGTACATTAAGAATCGATTGTATAGTATAAATAATGAAAAAAATGCAGCGCACTAATTGATTCAAGTGACTAAAAAACACATATATAAACAGCTATAATTCGGAGTGAAAACCAGCGAAAATAAATATATATATAATCCCCGTATACAGGCATACCCCACTTTAAGGACACTCACTTTAAGTACACTCACGAGTAAGTACATGTCGCCCAATAGGAAAACGGCAGCTCTCGCATGCGCCTGATAGCACGTCCTGACCATAATTACCGGCTCCCTACCTGTACTGAATCTGTGCGCAAGCGGGGAGACTATAGAGCCTGTTACAAATGCGTTATTTACTGCTGCGGCACAGTTTATTCGAGCATTTGCCCGTTCTGTGCCGCAGCAGTAGCCTGGCGCGCGCCCGAGTGTGACGGGCGCACGCCGAAGCAGCGGAAGAGCGCCCTCCGATCGGGGCGCTCTCCCTACCGCTGCCGGGTCCGCCGGGTCCCCCGGAACCCCCTGCCGCTGTCCCGCGATCGCGGGACACCAGGGCTCCCTCGGGGAGCCCCTGGACACGCGTGCAGGGGGCGCACGCTCCCGATGACGCGTGACCGCGCGTCTATGACGCGCGGCACGCCGAGGGGCGGCCACTAGCAAGCCGGGAGATTTCCCGGCTTGCGGTACCGACCACACTTCAATAAAGTGTGTCGGTAGTGTACATCAGTTATGCACGTATAGGACGATTGCAGTACAGTACATGCATCGATAAGTGGGAAAAAGGTAGTGCTTCACTTTAAGTACATTTTCGCTTTACATACATGCTCCAGTCCCATTGCGTACGTTAATGCGGGGTATGCCTGTATTAGTAGTTCAACAAATTGTGCTACAAAAAGTGAACACGAACATAACCTTATATAAGGTGTAGAAAGGTAATGGAGTCTGCTGCTATCCAAAGAAGATGGCTCATCATCTCATAGAACTAGGAAAACATTGAAGAAACAAGCGCTAGACTCATAGGGGCCGATTCACTAAGCTACGTTAAGTAGCGCTGAAATGGGTTACATCGCTCGGCCGCAAAAGGGTGAAGCCATAAGCGCTATTCACTAAGGCTGTTTGGCGCGTTTACTGCCTGCCTTGCCCAAAAGGGCCATATCGCGCGATCACCTTCTTCCCCCCCTGATATCGTGCTTAAAGTTAGTTAGCACGATAACTATTATAAACAAAGCAGCCTGTAAGAACTGCATGGAGACGCTGCATCTCAATGCACGGCTCTAACAGGTGATCGTGCTGTCCAAATATGATTTTTAATACTAGTGTACATGAGCAGGGGATCTCCTGACCTGAACCGCTTTGGTTTCAGGTCCGGGGGCCCCCTACTTCAAGAGAAAGAGGCCCCGTTATGGGGTGCCGGTATCCCTTGCAGAATGTAAATGTCCCAGTCACGTGACGCGGGAGCTTTAAAATGCATGGGATACCGGCACCCAGTAAAGGGGCCTGTATCTCCTGAAGTAGGGGGCCCCCGGACCTGAAACCAATGCTGTTCAGATCAGGAGACCCCCTGCACATATACACTAGTATTAAAACACACATAACAATAAATAATAATTCATTACCGTAGCGGATAGCCACTACGGTAATGAAGCTGCATAAATGTACATTTTAATAATAGTGTGTGGCAGCAGGGGGTCCCCTGAGCTGAACCGCATTGATTAATGGCTCAGGGACCCCCTGCTTCCCGAGTTGCAGGCCCCGGTATGGGGCATCGGGTGCCAGTGTCGCCGCCATCTTTATAGCGTCTAAGACGCGACGTGGGCTCTATAAAGATGGCGTCGACATTGGCATCCGATGCCCCTTACCGGGGCCTGTAACTCGGGAAGCAGGGGGTCCCTGAGCCACCAATCAATGCGGTTCAGCTCAGGGGACCCCATGCTCCCACACACTATTAATAAAAATACATTAAAGCAGCTTCATTACCTTTGCGGCTATCCGCTAAGGCAATGAAGGGGTAAGGCATAATAGCATGTTAATTGGGGACAATTGCTCCCACAAACATTGCTATATACAACACATCCCCCCGCCCCCTAACACATACACACTACAGTAATTGGCAAAATTACTATTATCCACATATGGATAATAATGCATTTGCCTATTAAATATACATTAATCACAATAAATACATTTTGTACTCACCCTTGTCCGGCACAAATGATGAAGGCCACCCTCATATTCCTCACCGTCCATACACTGGAGTGCTGAAAAATATACACAATAAGAAAAAGTGCCAAACTAATGTCCCCTAACCCCTTAATGACCTTAGCGGTTGTTAACCGCTACAGTCATTAAGGGGTTAAGCCACCCTGACCCAATACCCACCCTTCACCCATTTATTTGTACAGTGGCTTCATCATGTGTATATATATATATATATATATATATATATATATATATATATATATATATATATATATATATATATATATAAATATATATATATAAATATATATATATATATATATATATATATATATATATATATATATATATATATATATATTTATATACTGTATATGCATGATTAACCAATATACAAATATATACTGTACATGGCCAAATTCAAATCTCTCCCAATATCAAACAGCACCAAGCAAAATCAATATCTAAGAAATCCAAATACAAACACTCAATTTGACAATCTGTACATGATACAATTAATCTGTGCATCATGTATACTATGTCAATCAATTCTCCAAATCAAATACACTAATCCAAACAAGATACAAATACAATCATTAAAGAAAAACAAAGCATCTCAACACAATTAAATTACCATCAATTAATCCAATCACCAATAAATACAATCCAAATCAATTACACACTTCAAATCCTACAAACAAACCATTGTAAAAAATAAAATAAAAGAATCTATAGCAAACAGCCTTTAAATAAACATTTGAAAAAATGAAATGTACATTAGCAACACATTTTTACACAAATCAGCAAATTGCAATTGCAAAAAACATCCAAACAAGGCAAGCCAACAAGTTTTTATTATACCTGTATGTATGTCCATCTATAGTTTACAGATATCAATACAGGTGCAATAAAAGAGCATTAAAAACAATTGAATCACATTAAAAATCAACGTACAATACAACCACTGACTTGTCCTGTACGTATGTATATCCATAGTGACATACATAAATTCAGGGCAAATAAATGGACATAAAAAAAAATGGACGTCATGGAAAAAATACCAAAAAACCTGTCAAATAAAAATAAAATACATTTATTTTGTTTACTTACCATTAAATGAACCACTCACCGAAATCAAGGGGAACCGGAAGCTCTCGGACAGGTAATCCAACAACAGGAACCAGGTAACCATAAAAAAATAAACCCTTACAATCCACAAGTGTCTGTATCTTCTTTCTTGTATTTGTAATCCATAGTGGGGGTCTTCTCCGACCTGTATCTCTCCGACGTGGAAGGAAGCTGTCCTATGTTGCGGTGAGCTGCAGCTTGCATGCAATGAGACGGCAGAGAGTCAAATAAAGCACAGAATTTCACCACAGGGCAGATGTAATAAAGCTTAAGTGCTAGAATAAAGCCAAGGACTTGTAAGTTAGGTACACAGGCGGCACACTTTATTTGACGGTGGTTCATTCCGCAAGCCGGGATATGTCCCGGCTTGCGAGCCGCACTCCCTCGGCGTGCCGCGCATCACCGATGCATGGTCACGCGTCATCGGGTGCCTGTGCCGCCTGTACGCGTGCCCAGGGCTCCCCGAGGGAGCCCTGGTGTCGCGCAGATGTGAGGACGGCGGCGGGACGTTCCGGGGGACCCGGCGGACCCGGTGAGAAGAGGGGGAAGCCCCGATCGGCGGGCCTCTCCTCCCAGGCTTCGGCGCGCGCCCTGGACATCCCGGCACGCGCCAGGTTACTGTCGCGGCCGAGACCGGGCAAATGCTCAAATAAACTCGGCCGCGACAGTACACAGAAGACATTCAATGCATTTAGTTGAAATGCATCTACTTCATCAGGGGCATTATGAAGTACAGCTGCAGCGGCCGTTATTCGAACACTTCATGCGGTGTATACATCGGAATACCCAAGTCATGGCGCGTGATCTCTTCCAACCTTCCCGCCTTAAGACGCGAGTGCAGCGAGTGCAGAAAATTGCATTTTAATGTTTTGTTTTTTAAACACCTGAAATTGACACAGTAGCACAGTAGCACAGTAATTTACACATTGCAATTCATTCATGTCATTGCAACCAAAGAAACAGAATCCATGAAATTAAAACAAAGCATTCGCGATAAGCGCCGGTGCCTGGGGCGATTGGCCGCATTCATGCTGCGTGGAGTACAGCAGAGCACACGAAATTGGCGCCGTGATTTGTTCGACTAACGGCCGCTGAAGCTGTAGATGCATTTCTATGAAATGCATTGGATGTCTTCTGTGGGCATAAGTTTTTATTAACAAAACATTTTTTTTTTTTAGTGCACTGTGAGTTGTACGCTTGTTTCTTCTATTTTCTCCTGATAATATAAATGTATAGTATTTGACCATAATGTAGTTTAGCCAAATTTAGCCTAACAACATACTGCATTGTATACCAGACATTGCTCATTCAATAAAATAATGAGGTTCACTATACCTGCATTAAAGAACATACAAATGCTCAAGGATAATGCAAAGCAAAATTATTGTTAAAAATAACTAATTAGGTAAGAAAAATCATCATTATCATAACAGCTACCGCTGCAATGCAGCTGTTTCCCCATCTCAGTGGTCATGTAGCTACTTACTCAGAGGACCAGAATATGTTTAGTGCTGTGTACCTAGTCAAGCGATCAGGATGGGAAAGACATGTTTTATACATTAAACAATTCATGGCTGACAATTATACAAATCAAACACAAACAATGATTTATTCTTAGCTTGTATAAATTGTAACATCATATTAGAGAATTCTCTCTGGATGCGTTTCAAATTCAGATTAATTGTTCTGCTGATATTGCTAAAAATACTGACGATTCTATTTGTGCAAAAATAGATTTCTTCTTTAGTTCATCTTTTACCTGTCTTGAAGAGATAAGTTTGCTCTTCAAAATGAGAGTCGGAAATTACCTTTAAAAAGTAGTAGGTTAAGCTTACTCTTCAATCAAAGAGCATACCCTTAAGTTAGTTTGGCAACTTAGCATTTCCTTAAACCCCTAAGAATGAAAAATAAAACTAAGCAGAAAATTATTCCATCTATTATTGACTGTTTGTAGACTTCTCTTATGCTCAGTGACTGATCAAAAGAGTTTCATGCATGCAAGTCATTGTCTTGCATGCTAATCATGCTGTGGGATAGCAAAGTAAAATCATTTCCAATAGAAAGCCATATCTTTAAAATACCAGCTTTATTTTCTCAATATAATCATCTTTTTTTTTTTTTTTACTAAAACTGACTCAAATGTTAACTCTAAGAAAATAGAGATGATTTCACAGTTCAGTTTTCACAGCAGTTTGAAGACTCATAGGTCTGTGCAAATGAGCATATTGAATTATATAATTATTACAAGATACATAGGTTTTAATTTTTATTCTCAGGCAAACTCTTTAGGCTTTTAGAACGATATATGACTTCTTAATTCCACTTTAAAATACAGATTAAAATATTTATATTTGGTGAAATCACTATTTTTGCTTTGTGTATGAATTCTGTCCTATTTGAAAATAACTATTGACAATGTTGAAGCTTTTCCATAAGTGGTCATACTGGGGATTAAGGTAGCATTTACTTCTTACATAAAACAAATTCAATGTTGGAAGACCCCTTACAGCCAATTCAATTGAATGGTACATATGGTGTCTTCCAGAGTCATAAGGTCTCTTGTGGTAGAAGACTGCTTTGTAAATGTGTCCCTATGTTTTAAAATCCCCAAATTGCCTGTAAATACATGTATGCATGTATATCTTTATTTATATACTATAGCACCATCCAAGTACATTGTGCTTTACAGCAGTGATACACTTGACATAATATTATAACACATAATGGGAATAAGAGCTTCAGAAATAAAACAATAGGAAAAGGAGTCCATCCCCTGAAGAGCTTACAGTATAAGAGGTATGCGGGGAAAAGTTACAGAGACAGAAGGAGAGTGTACTGCTAAGTGCTTCTGCATGGGGCCAAGGTCAATGTATATGAGATATATAGTATCAGCCAGCGGTGCTACTCATATGCTTCATTAAAGAGGTGTGTTTTAAGAAAGTTCCTAAAGTTGGATAGAGAGGGTTCCAGTCGGATATTGAGGGAAGGGCATTCCAGAGGTGTGGGCAAGTGAGTGAGAAACATTTTAGGCAGGAGTAGACAGAAGACATCCTTGAGCAGAACGCAAGAGTCAAACAGGTGTGTAGTGAGAATTTAGAGCTGAGATGTAAGGGGGGACAGAAGAGTTTAAAAAAAGAGGAGAATTTTGTAAATGATTCAACGTTTAATAGCAAGCCAGAAGAGGGATCTCAGTAGGAGAGATGCTGAAAAACATTTAGGACAGATTAAAATAATTCTAGTATCAGCGTTTATGTGGAAGGTTACAATAGGTGAGATGGAGAGAATGAGTACCTGAGTTAGAGTTTTAGCAGTAGAGCAACAGAACATAGTTTTCACTATCCATTTTAAACATGGCTGTTTCCCTAAAACGTTCATGTATGAGTTCACTATCTGTGCTGTACCTTGAATGGTAGAGGGGTTTTGTCATTGTTTTTAGAAACCACTTGGAAACCATTACCAACTTTGCAATGTAATCAGTAACAGCTAAAACTGATGAGTCCAAAAGGCCCTTTCTACAAGTAACTAATATTTTAACGAGGGAACATTTAGGAAATCATAATAGTGATTTTGAAATTATTTATCAAATGCAGTATTTCATGGGATCAAAAATACAGAAGATAATGGGCAATATTGAAATGTTTTTTAGATTAGAACATTTACTGTATCATTGTAAATCATTGGGTAATAATTGTAAAAGAAACACATTGAAACCAATGTAGCCAAATAAACAGATAGGAAAAGAAATGTAAATTAAGTGACAGACATTTAGATGTTTATAGTCACAAGAGACACAGGCATTTAGCTAAAGTTGCAAAAGGACTATCAGAGTAGCAAAAAATGAAAATGAACAAAAGGATTGCAATGAAAAGTAAGATCGAACCTGAAAAGCTCTTCAAGGACATTAATAGCAAAAAGAGAAGAAAAGAGGACCCAGGTTCATGGACATGGGAGGAGAGTCAGAACAAGTGCTCCAGGAATCCAGGCCCCAAAAATGCTGTCAGATGGCCTGATAGGACACTTTCAGTGTAACATAGATAGGTCATACCAAATTAATCATTTTAGTTTCATTGGGGAAGTAAGTTGCAATTTAGACCAAGGCAATACAGTTGATGGGTTCTATTTAGATTTTGCAAAGGCTTTTGTTACAGTGCTACACAAAAGTTTACTGTACTAAACAAAGAAAACTATTCTTGATACATATACAGTATTTGAATCTGGATTGAACTGATTGAAGGTTAGGCAGAAAAGGGTTGTCATAAATGGTACCATTTGTAATTGGGCTAAAGTCATAAATTGAGTACGTCAGGGTTCAACCACTGCTTTTTAACTTGTTTATTAATGACTTGAGGTATGCAGCTATAAAAAAAAGTATTTAGATGACACTAAATTATGTAGTTGAGTAATAAAGTCAGAGCAGAATGTATTATAATCTACAGAAGGATATGGATAAACTGGAAGCTTGGACAGGTAAATAGCAGATGCAGTTTGATACAGATAAATGTAAGGCAAAATTAAATTAAGTAAATCCTTGATTAAGTACAGATCAGGAGAATATTATGAAATGCTCTAGTACCGTGCTAATGTAATAATGTAGTTAAGTCCAGATTGTAGAATGCGTGGATGAATCAATATTTATATAATAAATACAGTGAGTATACCATAAAGAACTTTCAAAAGACAGGTAATCCCCGAAAACCGGAGATAAGTGAAGTAATCACCAACCCTCTATTTCATTGGGAATATCCACTTCAATGGAAAATATTGAACTCACAATCACCCACTTCTAGGACTGGATAGGATGTGCAACTGCTGATAAAGGAGCCAAGATAGAGAAGTGAAGAGTAAAGCACAGCCAAAAGGAGCAAGGAGAGGATCCAATGAACTCAATGAATTCTCCTTGAGAAAGAACATATAGTTCTAAATGCCTAGGAGGTTATCCTCTATGCTTAGATATTCCAATAAACATTTTTTTAATTCATTGGATCCTTTCCTTGCTCCTTTTGGCTGTGCACTACTCTTCACTTTTCTACGTTAAATCCTTGATTTAGAAGTGCTTGAAGAGATTAACCTAAGCTATAGCTCTCAATATCAGCCAGTAGCGGCAAACCCTAATAAGATATTATTATACTCAAAATAGGGTATACTGTACAGTCAAAGGAAGGGACTGCTGTATCATTTGTCACTATATAAATCCCTAATAAGATCACACCTGGAATATGGAGTGAAGTTTTGAACGCCTACAGTATATATTAAGAAGACATTATTGAACTGTGAAAACTGCAGAAAAGAGACACCAAATTATTGAAGGGTGGGAGATTGGATTTATCAGGAAATTCTAAGAGGGAATATGATTATTATTTACAAATGTATTGAAGTTCAACACAAGGAACTATCAAGGAAACATTTATTTCCAATGACAGTACAACTGACACTGTGTCATCCATTGAGACTGTAGGAAAGATGATCCCAGCAGCACTAAAGGAATTGGTTGTTAACAGGAAGGGCAGTTGAAATACAGTGTTTACTACCCATGGAGACTATAATGGCAGATACAATATATATCGTTAAAAAAAGTTAGATATCTTTTTAGAAAAGAAATGCACAGTGTACAGGGATATGTCAAACAAGAAACATTGCAGGGATGTTGATCCATAGAGAATTCTGATTGCCATTACTGGAATCAGGAAGGATTTTATTTTTTGAAACATAATTGACAAATGGTTCTCTAGAGATTTTTGTTTGCCTTATATAAATAATAAATATAAGTACAAATATAGGATGAGTATCTTAGCGAATTAAATTTAAAATAAGTTGAACAGCAATATGATGACCCAAATCAACTTTTGAGATGGATGTGAAAAAAAATCTTGAAGGCTGAAAATTCCTTACACAACAATAACATACTTAAAAAATATGTGAGGTTCTATATAGTCATGATTACACTGTACAGGTCTTAAGTATTAAGTATGCAACACTGACATGGGCAATTTGTAAATTATGGAAAAATTAAAGGTAATGTACTTCAAGGTTTTGTAGTGTAGTGATTAAATGATAGCAAAAACCCAGTGTTTTGGTTGTAAAAATGTGACACATTTTGTGCCTAAACAAAATATTTTTAAATTGCATATTGTACTGAAAACTAGGCAATTTAGCAAAAATAACCACAAATTATGTTTCTTTGCATTTGCCTTTATTTGATTGAAATAGCTCATATTTCAGTCAGGAAACATATGCACTCATTTTAAAGACATTGGCTAAATTCCCCAAATTCAGATAAGAATAAAAATATAACTTAAGCACCCAAAATATGCATTTACTTTATTGCTTTATTCATTAATGTGTTATCACCAAATTTGTTATTCATATATTGAAAACAATATGTATTTGTCACCTACCCCAGGTTGGTGTTATGTCAATCTTGGCTATTGTATTGAATGTAATTAAAGCCAACCTAATGTAGAATAGGTTACAAAAAAATATAATATGAACATAGTAGAATATATTAACTCCTTAGAAACCCTTATGGTCAATTAGTCATGTTGGGCTACTAAAGCCTTAATATTTGCACATGGTATGCTATGCTTTTTGTGTTTTATGTGTAAGGTGTCTATGTTGTACAGTTATGTGAATCTCTTTGGTTCCTGAAGGCCTTCTTTTGCAATGAATTTGTAGTCTTAAGAATCAAAGGGGTTAATGTAGTTTGTTCCATTTGTTATAGTAAGCTCATCAAGTACAGTAATTATGTTTTAAAATAATTTAAAGGAGTGCTGTTGAGGTGTGACCAACATAGAATAAAAGAAAAATCACAATATCAACACACATCCAAATTCACAATTACTACTTAAATCATGATGAATAAAAGCCTGCACTTCTTTAAGTTGTTCTAATATTTTCCTTTAAAATGGAATTTTAGATTTTAGTTTCAAGTTTTAGCCTAAGTATGATAAGCGTGTGCACCATTCTAAGCTAACTCCAGATCAGAGACTTTGAAGCAGGGGACGCTGATTCAAATCCTGGTGACAGCTCCTCGTGACTTTGGACAAGTCTCTCTTTTACCCTATGCCTCAGACACCAACATTAATATTGTAAGCTCACCTGAGTAGCCAGTGTGTCTAAAATTCCATGTGCTTTGAGTCCTATTTGAGGGAAGCACTGGATGAAATACAATTATTATTCAGGTTTATTCATTTTTTAAGAGAAGCAGGAGGAATTCAGCACAGTGAACATGGTGAGAAATAATTAAATTAGAAGTAAAGATTTGGCTGAACTGGGTGACATGCTGGGTAGAGATAGGCGAATCCACCCAAATCCGTTTCCCGGATTTTTTTGCATTTTTAACCCAAAATCCATTTTGCGGTGTAAAATCCAAAAATGGATTTGGTCGGTTTTAATCCAGACGGATTAATCAAAAACCGCCATTGGATACAACCTGTCGACGGATTTGTAGTATCCAATCCGCGGATTCTGCAATCCGTTGGCTTATTATTTAGACCGGTTGCGGAATCCGCAGAGTGTAATAATAATAATATTAAAAAATATGCAAAACGCAAATCGCCGTTTTGGGGATTTATCAGCTGAAATCCACAGAGCAAAGGAACCGGCCGATCTGCTGAAGATCTAAATTTGCCCCCATCTCTAATGGTGGGTAAATTTATCATAAATTAGCCATCATAAAAAGCACAATTTAAATTAAATATTAGAGTTCAAGATCTATAGGCTTTTATGCAGCTGATGTAAATTATAAGAAAAGGTCATTGATGATGAAACGTTGGGTTTCAGTGGAATGGATATGCTAATTTTGCACCTTTGGGTTTTCTAAGAAATACTATTTCATACCTCTGGAGCAAAATTTTAACTTAACTCAAATGTTAATTGTCATATTATTTAATGTCAATATTTTTATTGTGCAAATTTTATGAAGCTAGAATTGTTAGTGAAAAAAGCGTTTTTTGTGAGTTAAAAACTCACATTCTTTTTTTTACCGTGTGCAAAAGTAACTTAAGTTTAATCCAGTTTAGTGAACGTGGGCTATTGTACAATCCCAGGAAAACAAAGTTCTACTGCATTTTCAATTAATATTAACCCTCCACATTAGATTGATATTGAATAATGATCCACACTTATTCCAATAATAAGGTCGGCATTTTCTCTTTAAGATTAATTTGGCTGTGCCATTGTAAAATCAAATGTATCATTTCTTACTTTTGAACTTCTACAGTACAATGCTGCAAATATTATTGCTATAAGAGTAGTAACATTTAATTAACCACTGTAACCTTTAAACCATACCTAGTTTACATTGATGATATTTAAGAACTGAATTCTGAAATTGACATTGAGCCATAATTGGTTGTTTTTTTTCTTTCGATTCCTTCATTAAATGGAGACAATCTATAAGAAAAACAGCTATTTGAGAAAGATAGACAATTGATTTTTCTGGGTCATGCATTGCTGGAGAAATCAAATTATTCCAGCATAATATAAATGACAGCAATTAGCAGTGTAAGGTCAACCTAAAAGCTTCACTTTGGACAGAAGAGACATGTGTAGCACTGTACATATATTTAAAAATGATAGGCAAATACAGGGAAATGAACGGTAAACATGGATTCTGTCAACTTTACAATAACACCACTAGAAAGCCCCATGATATACTAAGAAGCAATTAGGCTCAGTTATCAAGGCAGTGAACACATAATGAGACTTCAAAATACAGTATGTAGTCTATATGTGTCAAATACAAAATCAGTCAATCAATGGTTTTATCAACGTGCTGACTACACAAGGGTTTTGCTAGGTGGGTCAATATAGTGAGCATTTGAGGCTAGTGCCAAAAGTCTTCACAGAAAAGTTGAGTCTTAAGTGATTTCTTTGAAAACTTTGAAGGTGGGAATTTTACTGATGCTGATAGCATTTGGAGGATGAGTTTTGGGGGGCTGAGGGTTATTCTTTGGGTCAGGGGGGTCACTTGGGAGTATTGATCAGCAGGGGAGATTCATCAGTACCCCCCTTGAGTTTTGTTATGGGGATCCCTGGGCAACATTTAAAACGGGAATAAATAAATAATACATAAAACTGGTAGGTAGGAGTGGATAACACTGGGGAAAGCAAATGGGAGAAGGAAAACATGGAGGGGAAGGGGAAAAAAAGGGGGGAGAGGGAAGGGAGATAGCAAAGAGGTGGATGAGTGCCACCTCAAAAGGATTACCTTTGTGCACCGGAAAAAAACATATTACCAGATGCCAGCAAACAATAAAATAAACAGTGATCCAATACTAGTATACTGCCTGTGCGCACGCCTGCAGCCCAAGCAATTTGTGAACTTGACTGCAGGAGATTGTAGACGCTGCCTCATTGGCTGTACCAGCTCACGTGCGCTGACTTCATGTGATTTTGATTACATCAGGCAGGGGGGGCCCGAGAAATTTCATGGATGAAAAGGGGGCTCGGCATAAAAAGTTTGCTCACCCCTGTACTAAATAACACAAAGTTAATTAAATTCACCTGTGCATCAAACAATACTTATGAATATGTTATCTGAATGTTTGGAAATATATGAAAATCTGCCATTAAGACTCTTACCTGTCCTGGCAAAGAATGGATTAATTGGGCATATACGTTCTTAATTGACTCTTATGTTTATATACCGGCATCTGAAGACTCGTTCCCATGCACTTTTTTTGCCTTGAGAAAGTGTGCTATGCGCGAAAAACGTACGTCGGCACGTTGAGATATCAGTGATGACATCATCATAGTGTGCCACCTCAGCGAGGTCCATGTTTGTGGGGCTGAGCATACTGTAACAAGTGCTCACCACAAACAGGACAGGACCGCAGGGCTGAGTACATCGACCAACAACTGCGCAACCGCGTCCGGATTGCAGAGTCATAGTCATTTAGCTGGGTCAGGGTAGGAGAGGTCAGATTAGTCATGATACTCGCCGTGGTCTAGGATTGAAGAAGTCGGATGGTCGTTGTGCGTAGCTGGGGTCCAGGAGTAGAGAGGTCAGAATGGTCATTGTGCGTAGCCGAGGTCCAGGGGTCAGAGAAGTTAGAAGTCCGGATACAAACTGAGGTCAAAGGTAACAGATAAACAAGGCAGAATGCAAAAGCAATCGCAGGGCAGCAAGATGATAGTGGCAAGCATTAGAAACATAAACAAGGTTTATGTTCAGCCAATTTGCCTAGGGGCTAGCTAAGCATATAAAGCACAGGGAGCCAATGGGAAGGCTGCAGGCAGCGAGTCATCATACATAGACTGAGTAATGATAGGCAGGGGTGGAGTGAATCCCAGCTGTGGAGAAATGAAGGGAGTTAGCATTAACCCCTCAAGTGCCCCTGATATAGCGGCACCAACGTGAAGTGGGAACAGTGAAGTTCTCCATTGTGTCATGGAATGCAGAGCGGGGGCAGAGCCTAGGTCAAGTGCTGTCAGGAGTACTGCGGCGCTCGCGCGAGGGGCATCACCCAATGCGTCATGGTATGCATCATGGGGTTGGGACCGAGGTCCAAACCTCACATTCAGTAAGTTGTATTCAACTATTTTAAGTACTCCCCTATTCAGATCTCCAAAAATGCAAGGTTGCTACATACATCAGTGGTGTGAAAAAGAAAGTACACCCTCTTTGAATTCTATGGTTTTACATATAAGAACATAATAACAATCATCTGTTCCTTAGCAGGTCTTAAAATTAGATAAATACAACCTCAGACGAACAACAACACATGACATATTACACCATGTCATGATTTATTTAACAACAAAAAAAGCCAAAATGAAGAAGCCATGTGTGAAAAACTAAGTACACCTTATGATTCAATAGCTTGGAGAACCACCTTTAGCAGCAATAACTTGAAGTAATCATTTTCTGTATGACTTTATCAGTCTCTCACATCGTTGTGGAGGAATTTTGGCCCACTCTTCTTTACAATGTTTCTTCAGTTCATTGAGGTTTTGGGGCATTTGTTTATGCACAGCTCTCTTAAGGTCCAGCCACAGCATTTCAATTGGGTTGAGGTCTGGACTTTGACTGGGCCATTGCAACACCTTGATTCTTTTATTTTTCAGCCATTCTGTTGTAGATTTGCTGGTGTGCTTGGGATCATGGTCCTGTTGCATGACCCAATTTCGTCCAAGCTTTAGCTGTCGGACAGATGGCCTTACATTTGACTCTAGAACACGTTGGTATACACACCCAGGTCATGTGGCTGCAAAACAAGCCAAAATCATCACCCCTCCAACACCGTGCTTAACAGTTGGTATGTTTGGTTTGTGCTGATATGCTGTGTTTGGTTTTTGCCAAACGTGGCACTGTGAATTATGGCTAAACATTTCCACTTTGGTCTCGTCTGTCCAAAGGACATTGTTCCAGACGTTTTGTGGTTTGTTCAGATGTAACTTTGCAAACCTAAGCCACGCTGCCATTTTCTTTTTAGAGAGAAGAGGCTTTCTCCTGGCAACCCTTCCAAAAAAACCATACTTGTTTAGTCTTTTTCTAATTGTACTGTCATGAACTATTTTTTATTTAACATGCTAACTGAGGCCTGTGGAGTCTGAGATGTAACTCTTGGGTTTTTTGCCATTTCTCTGAGAATTGCACGGTCTGATCTTGGGGTGAATTTGCTGGGACATCCACTCCTGGGAAGATTGGCAACTGTCTTGAATGTTTTCCACTTTTGAATAATCTTTCTCACTGTAGAATGATGGACTTTAAATTGTTTGGCAATTGCCTTAGTAACCTTCCCAGATTGATGGGCAGAAACAGTTGATTCTCTAAGATCATTGCTGATGTCTTTCTTCCTTGGCATTGTGTTAACACACTACTGAATGCACAGTCCAGCAAACTGCTAAACCTTCGGCTTTTATAGAAGTGGTCACACTTGCTGATGATCAATTAACCAAGGGCATTTGATTAGCAGCACCTGTCTGCTACTTAGCATCTTAATTCCTATGGAAGCAGTACGGGTGTACTTAGTTTTTCACACATGGCTTCTTCATTTTGGCTTTATTTTTGTTAAATAAATCATGACAAAGTGTAATATGTCATGTGTTGTTGTTGATCTGAGGTTGTATTTACCAATTTTTAGATCTGCTAAGGAACAGATGATTGTTATTATGTCCTGATATGTAAAACCATAGAATTCCAAAAGGGTGTACTTACTTTTTCTTTATATATATATATATAGTATTAGGTGATACCTTTTTTATTTGGACTAACAATATATGTCATAGGACAAGCTTTCAAAAGTTCTCCTCTCTTTGTCAGGTCAAAATACTGGTTTGCAAGTAAATCTACAGCTAAAACAGAGGTATGGAAAGCAGAAAAAAATAGAGATTTAGGGGTTCATGCAGTAAGCAGCGGAAAGGCATTTCTCGCCACTTTCCCGCCTAAAAAGCCTATCCGTATTCAGAAAGGGGCGAGAAAGTGGCGAGATTAAAAAAAAACGCCAGTTTGGCTGGCGTTTTTTTTTCTGCCGGTGGCGGGGAGAGAGGGCACTTTCCGCCTAAAAATTCAACTTTTTCCGCCACGCTGTATTCTAGTAGAGGCGAGTAGCTAAGCGGAGCTATTCGCCTCTCTAGAATACCGTTTTGCTGGCGGATCAGCCACGCAAGAAAAAGATGGCAAGTTGCTGCTCAGAGACAGCGGATGAGCGGCGGATCGGCACTTAGAAAAAATTCAGGCCTTTTTCCTGGTTGGGATTGATGCCGGGGGTCTCCAGAGCTGATACCATTAATATCAGCACCGGACCCCCCCCCGGCATGCATCCGAGGCAGGAAAAATGCATTTAAAGCCCACTTCATTACCTTAGCGGTTAACCGCTAAGGTAATGAAGGGGTTAAACAGCCGTGCCAGCTTTATTGTGAGTAACGGGGGTGGGTGAAGGGGGTATTTGGCCCTTGTTGTTTGTTTAGGGCTTGCGGGGGGGTTGCAGGTACACTTAACCCCTTCACGAACGTAGCGGTTAATACCGCTATGGTCATGAAGGGGTTAAGGCCTCCCGCTACCCACCCGCAAGCCCTAAACAACCACCGTTGGGGCTAATACCCCCTTCATCTACCCCCACTACCCACAATAAAAAAATACACACACCAGCCCCACACTAACTAAATAAATATATATATATATATATATATATATATATATATATATATATATATATATATGACCCCAACAACACCTATACCACCCTAACATACAAAACAGTAATGGGCACAATGACTATTCTCCACAAATGGATAATAGTGCAGTTGTCCATTTAAAATACATACAGAACAATAAAGACATTAAATACATATAGCACACACCCATGTGCGGCTGCCACGATGAAGGCCATCCTCATCTTTATCCTGCCCATGCCCTATCCGCTTCTGCAAAACAGACACAAGAATAAAAACATCCAATGTAATGTCCCCTAACCCCTTAATCACCATACCGGTTATTAACCGCTACAGTCATTAAGGGGTTAACCCACCCTCACCCACATACCCTCCCCCACTAACCCCCCCACCCCCTGAGGCCTAACCACCCTCACCCACTAACCACAAGGGAGGCCTACCACATACCCTTGGGGCCAATACCCCCTCCCCCCAACACATACAGTACAATATTGTGCCAAATAACTATTATCCACATAGGGATAATACATTATTTGGCCATTATTAAACACATTAAATACCGTAGTAAAATGAAAAAAAAATTCTACTAACCTCATCAATAAGAAGGCTCCGTCGCCAGCATCATCCTTGGGGTCCGTTGCCAAAATAATAAATAGCCAATACATATCAATGACATTAACATACCAATGAACCCCTTAATTACCTTTGAGTTTAGTACCCGATGACCTTGAAGCCATCCTGCAATGGCAACACCACTTATGCATAACATCCTCAATGAATTAAAAAGCAATTTCCTAAACAAATCTCATGTAATCATTCAATCTGAAGCCTCAAATGCCACTTAAAACATTGCATTTACAGTGTATACATGTAGCATAACATGTAAACTACATGTACACACTGCAAATCAATGTTAACAATACAATAATCCAACTAAAATAGCCTGACATCACAAGAAGTATATTATGTAATCCAAAAAAGTCACCATCAATGAATTAACAGACATGAATTACATCCCTAAACAATTAAAATACCATCCATACCAATTACACAATTAACTATAGCTATCGTTACAGAGAACAAGTTCAAAACATACAAAAAAGGACACCAAAAATTACACTATACTAAAGCAAGCCTCTCCATAACCTACAGTACAGCATAGAAGCCCAACAATTACATCTCTCTAATAATAAAATACATTTAACACACATCTATGCATAGCAGCATAGCCACAATCATTTACAATACAGTAAATCAAGCTTTTACAACACTATCATTTCTTACCCTGTATGTATATATCTCTCTAGACATACATACATACATACAGAGGCAAGAAATGATATGCATAAAAAAAATAGACACATGAAAAAGCAAAAAAAAACACAGTTACATTAAATACATTTCTTTATTTAACTTACCATTACTTGCCCCCACCAACTCCCGTTGATCAGCTTACTCACGAACCAATCCACGAACAGGAACCCATAAAATAATAAACCAGAAAATAATAAACATTAAAATAATAAAATACGACAATCCAGGGGTCTTCTAGTTGTAATCCATCTTCATCTGTATTCTTCTACCTTCTTCCGGGGTCTTCTTCCCGTCTGGTGCCACGCCCTGGTCTTCTTTCTTCAGTAGGAGGTCCTTCCTCCTCGGCGTCTGGCTTCAAAATGAGACGACATAGGCTTTTAAAGGCCTATGACGTCACATTTTCGTCATATGGTTCCCAAGGCCCTGATTGGGCCGTGAAAACCATGTGTTTTGGCCGATGTAAAAAAAAATGATGACGTCACTTAAAGGCAAAGAAAGCACAGCGAATCAGAATGGCTTTGCTTCAATTGCCTTTAAGATGACGTCATGAAAAGAAACATGGCCGGCCTCACATGGTACGGCAGCCAATCAGAGCATGGGAAGTCTATCCCTACTCTGATTGGTTCAAGTACCATGTGACAGGCTTTCAATGACGTCATATCCGTTCTTCCCCAAGCCTCTGTCACATGGTCTACTAGAGCCAATCAGAGTAGGGATAGACTTCCCACGCTCTGATTGGCTGCCGTACCATGTGAGTCCGGCCATGTTTCTTTTCATGACGTCATCTTAAAGGCAATTGAAGCAATGCCATTCTGATTGGCTGTGCTTTCTTTGCCTTTAAGTGACGTCATCATTTTTTTTTACATCGGCCAAAACACATGGTTTTCACGGCCCAATCAGGGCCGTGGGAACCATATGACGAAAATGTGACGTCATAGGCCTTTAAAAGCCTATGTCGTCTCATTTTGAAGCCAGACGCCGAGGAGGAAGGACCTCCTACTGAAGAAAGAAGACCAGGGCGTGGCACCAGACGGGAAGAAGACCCCGGAAGAAGGTAGAAGAATACAGATGAAGATGGATTACAACTAGAAGACCCCTGGGTTGTCGTGTTTTATTATTTTAATGTTTATTATTTTCTGGTTTATTATTTTATGGGTTCCTGTTCGTGGATTGGTTCGTGAGTAAGCTGATCAACGGGAGTCGGTGGGGGCAAGTAATGGTAAGTTAAATAAAGAAATGTATTTAATGTAACTGTGTTTTTTTTTGCTTTTTCATGTCTTCATTTTTTTTTATGCATATCATTTCTTGCCACTGTATGTATGTATGTATGTCTAGAGAGATATATACATACAGGGTAAGAAATGATAGTGTTGTAAAAGCTTGATTTACTGTATTGTAAATGATTGTGGCTATGCTGCTATGCATAGATGTGTGTTAAATGTATTTTATTATTAGAGAGATGTAATTGTTGGGCTTCTATGCTGTACTGTAGGTTATGGAGAGGCTTGCTTTAGTATAGTGTAATTTTTGGAGTCCTTTTTTGTATGTTTTGAACTTGTTCTCTGTAACGATAGCTAGAGTTAATTGTGTAATTGGTATGAATGGTATTTTAATTGTTTAGGGATGTAATTCATGTCTGTTAATTCATTGATGGTGACTTTATTGGATTACATAATATACTTCTTGTGATGTCAGGCTATTTTAGTTTGATTATTGTATTGTTAACATTGATTTGCAGCGTGTACATGTAGTTTACATGTTATGCTACATGTATACACTGTAAATGCAATGTTTTAAGTGGCATTTGAGGCTTCAGATTGAATGATTACATGAGATTTGTTTAGGAAATTGCTTTTTAATTCATTGAGGATGTTATGCATAAGTGGTGTTGCCATTGCAGGATGGCTTCACCCCTTAATTACCTTTGAGGTTAGTACCCGATAAGGTGATTAAGGGGTTCATTGGTATGTTAATGTCATTGATATGTATTGGCTATTTATCATTTTGGCAACGGACCCCAAGGATGATGCTGGCGACGGAGCCTTCTTATTGATGAGGTTAGTAGAATTTTTTTCATTTTACTACGGTATTTAATGTGTTTAATAATGGCCAAATAATGTATTATCCCTATGTGGATAATAGTTATTTGGCACATTATTGTACTGTATGTGTTGGGGGGAGGGGGTATTGGCCCCAAGGGTATGTGGTAGGTCTCCCTTGTGGGTAGTGGGTGAGGGTGGTTAGGCCTCAGGGGGTGGGGGGGTTAGTGGGGGAGGGTATGTGGGTGAGGGTGGGTTAACCCCTTAATGACTGTAGCGGTTAATAACCGCTATGGTGATTAAGGGGTTAGGTGACATTACATTGGATGGTTTTATTCTTGTGTCTGTTTTGCAGAAGCGGATGGGGCATGGGCAGGATGAAGATGAGGATGGCCTTCATCGTGGCAGCCGGACATGGGTGTGTGCTATATGTATTTAATGACTTTATTTTTTTATTATTATTATTATTATTTATTGTTCTGTATGTATTTTAAATTGACACATGCACTATTATCCATTTGTGGATAATAGTAATGTTGCCCATTACTGTATTGTATGTTGTGTATTGCTGCTATGTTTATTGGGGGCATTTGTACCCAATAAACATGCTATTATGCGTTAACCCCTTCATTGCCTTAGCGGCTATCCGCTATGGTAATGAAGCAGCATTAATGTATTTTAATAATATTGTGCGGGAGCAGGGGGCCCCCTGAGCTGAACCGCATTTATTTGTGGCTCAGAGACCCCTGCTTCCCGAGTTACAGGCCCCGGTTTGGGACATCGGTTACAGTGTGGACGCCATGTTTATTGCGGGCATGTAGCGTATGGGACACTATAAACATGGCGTGACACTGCCCATCCGATCACACATACCGGAGACTGTAACTCGGGAAGCAGGGGGTCCCTGGTCCACAAAGTGATGCGGTTCAGCTCGGGGGACCCCCTTCCCACTGTACAGTATTATTAAATAAATATTAATGCTGCTTCTCTACCATAGCAGATACCCTGTAAGGTAAGGAACGAGTCTTTATTGATATGTGTGTTTTATTCATAGTGTAGATGTGCAGAGGGTTTCCGGAGCTGAAGCACTTTTGTTTTAGGTCCGGGGACCCCCTGCTTCCCGAGATACAGACCCCTTTATGGGGTGCCGGTATCCCTCTGCTTTGTTTACATTCCGCGGTCACGTGATCGGGACCTTTAAATGCAGAGGGATACCGGCACCTCATAAAGGGGTCTGTATCTCGGGAAGCAGGGGGTCCCCCGACCTGAAACCAATGCGGTTCAGCTCCGGAGACCCCCTGCACATGTACACTATGAATAAAACTTGTTTTAAAAATAATTTTTATTGTGCTGATGTTTGCGCCGAGAGAGCAGCGGATCTCTCTCTGCTGCAAACACAACTCGGCAGGGGACGGCTTCTCGGCAGTTTCTCGCCAGGCAGCCGTCCCGCCACCGGTTACACGCCATTTCATCAAATGGTGGTGGCTAATTCATTCGCCAGGGATTCGCCCCTTACAGCATACAGCCAGTTTAACACGCCAAAAACATGGCTAATTGCTAAACTGGCTAATGCATTTTTCCGCCGCTTACTGCATGATACCCTTAGATAAGGTAGGCGAGAAAGGGATGTTTGAAAAAGGTGACAAGTACAACAGCATGGAGGGGGAAAGGGATGCTGGAGTGGGGGAGAGTTGTGGATAAGAACATAGGCAGAGAGGCAGACAGGACAATTATGACAATCGTGATAGTGTGTGAGAAACCCCATATCTGCATTAAGTCCTTTTGTTTTGGTGTCAAAGGGGGTTATGCACTAAGCAGTGATAAGTCGATTTTCTGTGTACTATGCACAAAGCAGTGATAAGTGCTTTTAAGTGAGATAAATGCCTTTATAGCGTGATACTGCCTGCTGTGCGATTCACAAAGCAGTGATAATAGTGCAGTATCGTGCTATAATGGCTTTTTATCGCACTTAAAAGCACTTATCACTTCTTTGTGAATCTCACAGCAGGGAGTATCACGCTTTAATGGCTTTTTATCTCACTTTAAAGTACTTATCACTGCTTAGTGCATAACCTCCAAAGAATCTTATCATTCTGAGTTCAAATATTTTCCGTTCTTGGGTACGTTTAAACATTCCATTGAGGATTTTTAATTTTAAATAATTTATGGAATGATCTGGTAGTGAGAAATGATGTCCCACTGGTGAGCAATATCTTCCTTCTTCATGGTGTTGTATAGAGTGTATGTGCATATTCATTCTGCCTTGAAGCTTTTGACTGGTTTCCCCAATGTGGCATCCTTGGTCACATTTGTTACATTGAATCATATATACAACATTCCTGGATGTGCAGCAATATGATCCTTTAACATTGTGTGTCCGTGGACAGATAATGAATATCATCTGAAGAGATTATAGAATGAAAGTAAAAAAAATGTCGAAAAATCTATTAGTACCAATTATTAAAAAAAAGGGGGAATTAAAATGGCAGAAGTTGAAAATGTGATAGTACTGCACCGACACACTTTATTCGAGCAAATACCCAGTATGTACCTGGCAGATACCTGGAATGCGCCGCTCCTCACCTCTGACAAGCCCCGTTGCGTTTGCCTTCCCAGCCTGGGTTCATGCCTGGCTGACGGGCGGCTGATCTATTAAATGATAATTATTAGGATTTAATAGGCTGCAATGCTTCGCGTGTCTACCAGATGGCATAAATTCATGAATTGTAATGCAGTATATATATATATATATATATATATATATATATATATATATACTGTGCAGTATTGCAGCCAGCGGGAATAAAATGCTTCAATCCCTGCCTGGAAAATAACCCAATGCACTCGGGCAGAAAACAGTCACAAACCTCAATACACCCGGGTATACCCGAATTCGTGGTACTAGCCGAGCTCGAATAAAGTGTGTCGCCAGTGTATATACATATCCAAAAAACTACTCAAAGTGTGATCATGTACTGCACCGACACACTTTATTCGAGCAAATACCCAGTATGTACCTGGCAGATACCTGGAATGCGCCGCTCCTCACCTCTGACAAGCCCCGTTGCGTTTGCCTTCCCAGCCTGGGTTCATGCCTGGCTGACGGGCGGCTGATCTGTTAAATGATAATGATTAGGATTTAATAGGCTGCAATGCTTCGCGTGTCTACCAGATGGCATAAATTCATGAATTGTAATGCAGTATATATATATATATACTGTGCAGTATTGCAGCCAGCGGGAATAAAATGCTTCAATCCCTGCCTGGAAAATAACCCAATGCACTCGGGCAGAAAACAGTCACAAACCTCAATACACCCGGGTATACCCGAATTCGTGGGACTAGCCGAGCTCGAATAAAGTGTGTCACCAGTGTATGTACATCGACATTGATGTACATATTAGAATGTACAGTGTTGTTTGTTACCATGGTTTCCAAATTTATTTTAATTTCTCTGAAATAGTTTGAGTAAATGGTCTGAAAATTTAGTACAAGTTGCAAAATAATACATGTAATGTTTTGTATCAAGAATTTGGTCTGGCAGATCTAAATTAGGATAGCAGAAAGTTCCCTCAAAGTTTCATCAGAATCAGTCAAGGCGTTTGGCCTGTGGAGAGAGAACACGATAACAAAAATACACATTAAAAAAAAGGTCACAAAGTCTAGTAGGAGTCTTCACTTCGCTTGATACACTCACTTGCTCATATCAATTAAGCATCTTCTTACGTATTTTCTATCATCTATCTCAATGTCTTGTGTAGAGCATAAACAGAGCAAACCCTGCTCCTATGCGCTTTTTAAAAACTCCAAAAATGGAGCAAAGAATCTGGGTTCAGAAAGGCTATTTCAAAGAGCAAAGTCTTGAGTGATTTTCTAAAAGAAGGATGTTCCTGATGAATTTGGCTCTCTTAATCGAAGGGGCATGACCAGCGTGTTCTAGTGCGTTTAAATCTCGAGACTTTTATAAGTTGACAGATTTGGGATCGTAGATTTGAGGTTGGTCTGTGGATCTTAAAATTTGATTGAAGGTACAGTAGAGGGGTCCTGTGTCATGGAGTGCCTGGTTTACCATAGAGAGGAGTTTCATCATTGCTCTTTGTTTGATGGGTAACCAGTGAAGTTTTCTCAATTGAGGGGTGATTTGATTGAACTTTCTGGTGCCACTGATATCTGACTGCGATGTTCTGGATTTCTTGGAGAGTCTAAAAAAAGTAGGTTGGCATTCCTATGTAGAGAGAGTTATTACTGCCCAGTCGAGAAATGACCAAGGTGACTATGACAGTGGTTAGGTGTATTTTGTCAGGAGATGGGTAATCTTCTTTATAATTCCCAGAGCACTGAATAAAGCTTTACCTGCTGCGTTGAGTTGGGATTTAAAGGTGGCTTGGTTGTTCAGGATTACTCCTACATTTCTAACGTTGTTTTGTAATGTAATTGTTGTTACCTATCGAAGGTGTTCCTGAGCTTTTGCAATTTGTTCATTGGTAGGGTGGTCCTTTGCTTGTAGAATTATTTGAAGTAGGCTAAAAGTCATCCAATCTTGGATGTCATTAAGACATTGAATAAGCAAATCGGCTGGGTCCTTATGATTATTGGATGCTCTAATGCATATCTGAGTGTCACTGACATAAAGATGGAACCTACTGTATGTCCTCTTGTTATGCCAAAGGTTTAATGCAGATGTTAAAACAGGAGGGGGGAAAGCAATGAGCCTTGTGGTACTACACATGAAATGGTGGTGTGGTATATGGTGCCATATGTTGTCCCATATGGGTGAATGATGGGCAGTCTTTCAAGAACAGGATGATACAGTCATGCACAGTGTCTCTGAGGCCAGCTACTTCCTTCATTCTAGTGGCTATCATATTATAATTAAGAGTGTCAAATGCAGCCGTCAGATCCAGAAGTATGAGGGCCATGTCATGTCCTTTATCGATTAGGTGTAGTATATCGTCCCATATAGTGGGGAGGGCCGATTTTGAATTCTGACAGGTTAGCATTCAGTATATTATAAGTTTCAAGGTGGCATTTGAGTTGGTAAGTAAATTGTTTTGGATTATTTTCACGAGGAATGTAATATTTGCTATGGGTCGATAGTTTGACGGATCTTGAGGATCGAGAGAGTGCTTTTTTAGCAGAGTTTTTGTGATGGCCCGCTTAAGGCTGCATGGGAAAATTCCTTACTTAAGGCATGCATAGACAATGGTGTGGATAGGATTAAGTACTATCAACAAAGAGAGAAGTGTCTCTTTCCACAGACGGAAAGAGACAGGAAAACTCAGATGCGTACACTCACAGATTTGCCTGGGTGGTAAGAAGACCGGAAGATGATGAGGGTACAGTATGTACAGAGACTAGTGTAATGTGAAACTGAATATCAGGTTAATTCATATCCCCTTCTAGTACTTAACAATTACACTAGTGCACCCAGACCGCCACCCTGTTTGAGTGGGCGGAACCTATATTACCCTGGATAGGATTAATCAAGATTAGGAGGCATTTTTGTTGTAGACTTGCATGGCAAAGGTCTAATTTACAGTTAGTGGGTCTGATCTTTCCAATGATATTGGTAAGGTCATCAGTGGATGGTGTAATAACAAGAGTAATTAGATGAGTTTCGTTATGGTGGGAGAAGTGGGGTTGCTTACATTTCATTGCAGTGAGGATATTGTAGATAGTGTTAATTTTATTAGCAAAGCATTCTTCAATCACTATGCATTTTTTTGGACTTTGGGATAATATTGTGAAGGCAATCTGGGATGACTTAAAAAAATTATCTAGTTATTCTGGGCCTGTTCTATTCTTTGGGATGCAAATACTTTTATGCTGTGGTGATTTGGGTTTGAAATGTTCTTACGAAATATATCTCCATTCAGTCTTGTCTTGGTCTGATCTTGATTTAAGCAAACACCTTTTAGCTCTTCTGACTTCTCGTTTAGGTTCTTGTAGAGTTTCTGTGAACCAATTGGGTCGATGAGGAACTCAATACATTGTCTTGTAAAAAGGGGTTATGGTATCCATAATTATAACTACAACAATAATTGAAAATGTACTTGAACAATAGGAAGCCGGTGTCTAAAATGTAGCTGTGCTTGTGTCGGAGCTCTGAGGAACAACAGCAAAATATAGGGTTATCACAAAAATAAAATCAGCCCTGAACTTAAAAATATAAACAAGGTAACAAGGCAACAGTTACCTATAAAAATAAATTGTCAGTCCATTAAGGGTGCAACACGCAAAAACACAGTCCTCTTGTTGTGGAACTATCCATAGGATATACCACTGTAATAATCTTGACTGGGTCCCAGCTTCTTAGTTCACAATATTCACTGCTTTGCCCTATCAAATCCCTAACTATCTAAATTGAAGGTGCAGTGGCCAATACAGTTACTCACACCTCCATACTGGATCTCCTGAAGGCAGTCCTTGTGTTTCCTGAGGCTGTAGTCTACTTGGATGCCCCCAGTAGACAGCAGACCAGGTTCTACAGTATCCTTTGCTAATGGGATCTAAGGGGTTTACCTAACCCTGATGACTGAGATTACTTTAAGTGACAAACCTATTTGGGATATGTCCCAAACTTAAATAAACTTTCCCTGTGCTACAGATGAGGACCTGTGGGTGCTCTACTGCCAGAAATATCTTTCACTGGCTAAGGCTAGGGCCTGACTAGGATATCCAATGATCACACAGAGCTTCTCACACCATAGTGTTTTCCTGCAGATTCTTTTCTCTCCACCACACACCACCACAGTCAGTCATGGTCTAGGGAGGGCTTTACTGCCATTTCAACTTCTGATTTTCTGAGCAGACATTCAAGGAGGGACTTATAGGTAATGCACAGGTTTGTTTGTTTGCCACCTATTCCATAAGTATTGGCAAAGCTTACAACTTTGCTATGCTATGCTTCTACTGCTCATGCTGAAACATAAAGCATCATGGCATATGTTGTTTCCATTAAAGTAGTGTAGTTCTATGAGCAATGTGCAACCGTGTTATATTACACTGAAACGCTGCAGAGATTCAATATTCCTGCCTTCGTTTGGTTCCTAAGATGGTTTAGTGCTGCTATATAACACTCAGGTCCTCTGACTGGTCAGTTAAGATATTAGGAAAGAAAATATGGGCATTACATAACTTATGATGCTCTCAGTACGTAACCTAAGGCAGGGGTGCAAACGGGGGGGCACAAGATTTTTCTGGGGGGGGTGCGGGCAGTGGCAGAGGTCCCGCGCTCTTCTCCAAGGCAGTTAAATTAAATGCCAGGGGATCGCATGTGGCATCTACAACAATAAAACTTACCGGTATTCAGACGCTGTGATGCATCTCCATGGCAACGCAACGTCAAATGACGCAGCTGTTCATGTGACGTGACATCACAGGCATCAAATGATGCTGCGGGTCACGTGACCTGATGTTACATGACCCCAGAGCATCATTTGACGCAGCTGCAAGGTAGGAGGAGGGGCACGAGCTCCAGAGCATGCCAGACAGGGGGGCACAGCAGTTAAAGTTTGCACTCCTCTGACCTAAGGGGTTACAGTAGTATATTAAAATAATATTGAAAATGCTATGAAGAAGGTGTGGTTCTAGCACCTAAAATATAAACAGATTAATTGTTTCTCCATGAAACTCTTCGGTGCCCTAATGATGTACGTCTAAGTATAGAAAAAGTGCCACACGAGGGGCCCTTATGACATACTGTATATCATATGTCATTGCCCTTTGCTAGTTTTTTAGGGGTTACACGCGATTGTCACTCCCGAAAGGGGGAGACGAGGAATGACAGAACCCAGAAGTGATAACATGATCACTTTGAAAAGCGATCACATGATTGGGAGGTGCTGGAGGGTTCGTGGCTACCTAGGTTAACTGGTTAATTCACTTTTGATAGTAAAACTCGTAAGGATTTTAATACCAACAAAAACACAATTTTTTGAGTAAAGTTCTTCTTTGTGCTTTCAGGTCCTGCTAAAGCATTATCTTTTAGACAGTATGCATCAGATGCTGGACAATTTTTTTTGTTTCAATCTTTTTATTGTTTTCACAACGCAGTAACATCACTTTAGACATTGATCTTCGCATCATCAGGTATATGTTCAATGTAACATTTGTAGATTTTTTAACATAATAAGAAGCATTGCAGTTCTAATACATAGCATGTGTTTTAGCTGCTCTGTGAACACATCCTGTGGGGCGTGCTACTAGTACCTATAAAATAGGTAGAGTTAAGGAAAAGGTAATGCTGGACAATTTTTAATATTAACAACATAGGGATATTAAAGCTCTCTTTGATATGATTTCTACAATTGTGAATTAAGCAATTTTTTGGAGAAATATATTTTCCCATGTATTCAGCCTGTCTTTCTAACTTACAATTGGGCCATCTCAATTAAAAGTAACCTTTCTTTTGATTTCAATATTTATATTTTTTTTATTTTGTGATTAGGGAACCAGAAAATATGTGTATTGATTAAGGAATTGAAATATGCCATTTTCAGATCACATCTGTTAATTTTCAGCATGGTTTTGTTTATTTGTTCTTAGAGTTTGTCTCATTAGTTGTGTTGGAATAATTGTTATTGTTACAAATACCTGCTTTTAGATGTTTTCTCATTCTTATTTCATACTGTATTTGTTTTTCTATATTAAGCTCCTTTTCATTCCCAGTGGTTATACTGTAGTTTCAGGGGAACTTGCTTTGAGTAATACTGATATTTCTTTTGGCAGATACTAATATGTTCTTTCTTTGTCTAGCCGAAAAAACTTAAGGATCCTCTAATTAAGAAGAACAACACTTATGCATCTGCAACAGCAAACTACCCACCTACAATAGCTCGTGACCCTGGACTGGCAACCATTTCTAAAAGTGCCACCATAGAACCGAAAGATATTGAACCAAAACCAAAGCCTGCAGAACCCAAGAAAACATTCAACAGTGTCAGCAAAATTGACCGGCTATCAAGAATAGCATTTCCGCTACTTTTTGGGATCTTTAATTTAGTGTACTGGGCAACATATTTAAATCGGGATCACGTAATTAAAGCATCAGCTCCACCTCAATAACCCATCTACTCATGTGTTCATGTTCTGTCTTTTGCACTGGGAATTGCTTCCAGTATCTGAAACGGAATAATTCCCATTTGCCGTATTGCCTCTGTCTTAAAGAAATGGAAGGTTTGCTTATGAAATACAGTCAGAAAGAGAAGAGACCTTTGGTTGATGTCACGGTTCAAAAATGGTATATATACATATATATATATAGTACTCAAGGCATCTGTGAACTACTGTATATTTCTTAGCCTGAAAATGTGAATGCTAGGACCTAAGATACAGTATATTAAAAAGCATGTTGGTGAAGTAACTAGCAGTTAGAAACATGTCAAGTTCACCATATTAACAGTATCTAGTTTGGAGGGAATGTGTTTTACAACTTTAGATAATGTCTGTAAAAAAAGATACAGATACAAAATATAGTATTTCACACTTACTATATGTTCTCGGAGAAGAAATAGGTTAGAAATAGAAATGGGCGAATGTTTTGACAAAGTTCAAATGCAACGCAAACACGGCGTGTTTTTCTTTGCATTTTAGACCTTTTGTGGACCTACAAGCTATAGAACCACATTAAAGATTTTGCAGCTAAAAAAGGCTACTAATTTAAAAAAAATACTGTAGATTCCCTGGAAAAATTGGACAATTTCAATAGATTGTAGTGCAAACGTTTTATAGAACTCTGCTATTTTTTTTACTTTTTCGAAAGTCCGGGGGGGAAAAATGCGAGTTGAATTTCGGTGAGTTAACTAAATGTCTCATTAGAAAAAAATGAATTGCATAGGTACAGTAGTAAATAATTAATGGCATTCCTTCCAGATGCTTCTGAAATGCACAATGCACACAATAATTAAAAACAATTTGATCTGAAGCATTCCCTCTGCAAAATAACTCATCCATTGCCTGTGTTTTAAGAATGCATATCTAATCTTGAATAGGTATAATCAGAATCATTGACATCACCATACAGTTTAAGAACTAAGCTGCCAGTGGTTGCAAAATATGGCTAATAACCTACTATTGTCTCAAATTGCCAACTGAGACTGGCACTTGGTCCAATTTTGTAGCTGAGTGCTGCTTAGGATACAACTGTGAAGTGATGTTTATTAGATCTCACTCTCTCATTATAGCAGTTTTCTATTTTCTTTGTTGGCTATGATTCACTTTGATTGAAACAAAGTGATGGGAGTACATGTATGTACCCAACTACTTTCTACTAAGGCAATACACGTAGTGAACTTAAAGAATCAAGACCACAATTTCTGAACTCACTATGACATCTTTTTCTTATGCTGTATAGAAATGGTGCATAAACCAAATAGAAACTGAATGTTTTATGCCATTGTAAGAAATATATATTACCCAAATTACATACAGTAATACCTTCCTGTCAAGAAGACAGAATACCTTGTCCAAAGTTCAATATACAGTACTTTCCTATCAGGCATTATTCTAGTATGGTCCATACTTCAGATGAACAGATGATTGAAACAGTTTTACTGTATGTTTTACATTCCAATCCTACTTAGATAAGACTTAGATAAGACTTATAGTTTATATTGAAAAGTTTCAATACTTTAGTAAAAGGAATGTTTTTAGTATGTGGTTTTTATTTGTTATTGCTGACCAAATGTTCAAAGTTTGGAAGACATTGCTCTTTACGCTGCATTCTTCTAACTCAAGGGTGGCCAACTCCTGTCCTGAAAGGCTACCAATGAGCCAGGTATTCAGGATATCTCAGCTTCCGCACAGGTGGCTCAATCAGTGGCTCAGTCAAAATGATTGAGCAACTCATTGAGCCACCTGTGCTGAAACAGGGATATCCCTAATAACTGATTTTTTGGTGGCCCTTTAGGACTGGAGTTGCCACCCCTGTACTAAAATATTGCAGAGTTTGGATCCTTTTTAGTAGAAATGAAGTTTATGATACTGTACCTTCACAAATCAAATCTGTAGTAATAGTATACTCATAACAACTTATATATGAATAAAAACAAATTTAGGGATAAATATATTATATATTAGCTGTCATATCTTCAGAATGTAATAGCATTTTTTATTATTTTGTTATAAACTACAGAGCTTTTGAATACAACACTGCTATAAAGCAAGAAAACAGGAGAAAAAGATATATTCTCGTTTTAATAATTTGTCCGGAAAAAGTAACCGTTGTTTTTAGAATTCTATTAATAAGGAAAAGTAATTGTCCTCACCAATCTAACATAAAAATGCTATTTCGTATTTGTTTGTTCTATATTCCTTAATATCAGCAAGCAACATTTTTAAAATTAGCTGCTCATTGCTGAATTTTTAATGCTTACTTTCATTTTTCTCATTTATTTTCATATTTTAAATGATTTCCTCTTATAGCAAAATACATCAGAGCACTTTGTACACTATATAAACAAAACTAGCTGTAACAATCCAACTGAAGATTATCATACGTTTATATTTTTTCCTTATATCATGTTATATATTATGTTTTAATTAGAAATACTAACCTTGTAATGAACGCTACATAGCATTCGTATTTGTGACTGTATGTTTCAATGTTGACGCCTCTACTATTAGTTTCTGTGATATATTTGATTCATTTTATTGATAACATTGTGGGCCATATTTACTAAGTGGTGCTATATCATAAGGCACTTTAAAGCCTATTCAATCAAAAGAATGGGTTGTAACATAATCTTGTCCTCCCTTCATGTGTTATGCCAAACTAATCATTTTAACCCCTGCTATACTTTATTAAAAAAATTGATTTTTAATGTAATGATTAACAAATTAATGAAAACAGCCAATTGGATGCATCAAAACCTTTGCTTCTATCTGTATAAAAAATTAGGGCTGTAATGAAAGTCTATATGAAAGCATATGTTTCATTTTGATAGCAAAAAACAACCTTTCTAGAAACATTGTATATGTAGTAATGAGAACACGTTTGTTTTCTAGATAAACTACTGCAAGCCCAGAAAGTTTTGAATGTATTTTTTTGCTGTCAACTAAAACCTTTAGATTAAGATTTATACATATTAATAATATGCATTAATGCAGCATGAGATTGTACGTTTCTAAACTTTATGTTCTTAGACATGGTATAACAATCAGTTTGTTTAATACAGAATTCCTATTATTTCAAGAAAGAGGTAAATCCTTTAGCCTGTGCTACCCACTGGAAGATCATTTAAAAAATGACGTATAGTAGACATATTATTAAAATGTCAACTTGACCACCTCATCTTCTGCAATCATGAAAGCTCGCACTTAAGGATACCTCTGAATATCAATCCAATAAAATATATCATATTGTACAAAGAATGTAAGTTCACATGGTGTAAAATAGATTTTAAAAACTAATGCATAACTAAGGCTGACACATATTTTTGAAATGAAAGAGAAATGTTCATGAAACTATATTAGTTAAGAAAAAAAAGCACTTAATACACCCTGAAGAAATGTGTGAATTTATTTTGATCAGCGATTACATCCTAAAGCTTTCAATAATTGCCCATGTCGAAAATTCATTCAGTAAAGATGCTTTTAAAAGTTTGCCAAACCTACTAGAATTTTGGTCAAGCTTAATTAACTCCAGCTCTGACCATTGCTAAATGTCACAAAATAAATCACATTGCCCTAGAATTTTGCCTGTGATCATTAATTATTTACTCTGTGATTTATTTTAAGATTTTGTGATATTTGCTGAATAATCCCAAATGTTCTCATTCATCTCTAACATTGTAGTTTTCTGAATCTGTGTTCTCCGGCTACGTTTTATTTGGCACTTAATGACGTAGATGCGAAAATAATACAGTTTACATATTTCTTGCATTTATAATCTGATACACTAGCATAAAATTAAGGAATTCATGTTATAGTTATAACGTTATATAAATGTGGAATACAGTAAAATACTAATGCGATATACATAAATGAATGGAGATCTGACCACATCATGCTTTAGGACAATTATTAAAGGAAAATGAAAGTATATTAATTGATGTGATTAACCCATTATATAACTATTTAATAGTTACCAAAATAATTCATAATGCTTTGCTCTATTTTTTTAGGACATTTAATAATATTTAAAAAATGTATCGGGTGGAATTAAGGCTCTGGGCTATGTAAAAGTAATAAGACAATTTTGGAGCAAAAATAATGGAAAGAAAATGTTTTATTTTGTATCTCGTTGCATCAATGTATCAAAGTATGTGCTAATGCTGGCAACATTTGTGTCAACTTCTGAGTTGGTGATAGTCAAAAGCAAAAGTTTGAGAGGAGTTACAGTATATGATAAACATATTATAATGAAATGTGCAGTATCAAACTGTGCACCTTTGTGTTTTACTGTCATTTCCCCCCCCCTCCAGTCTGCATCAAAAATCTGTCAAGTTCAGGGTGGCTTCAAACAATCAGCACCCAGATGTACATATGTACAAAAGAAGCTGTTTTGTAGATTTGATGCACCGAAAAATGATGCAATGCATTAAAACACACTTTCTCTGCTCCAAAATTGCTTAGCACAGTACATATCTAATTTTGTTTTTCCCTGCCATAGGGGATATTACATTTGAAAGACTGTTGTGTCTCTTATTAAGCAGAACATTTGTAGTTAATGGTAGGATACAACAGCCCTTTTTCCTAACTAAAAGAGTACAAACAAAGTGTTGTGTTTAAGTGGAAATGCTGGCGTGTGCAGCATTTTACAATGTACATACAGTACATTATTTGGTACACGATTCATTCTCTCAGGTCTTTTAAAATTAGTACATTTTTTATTTCATCTAGCAAACCTAGTCCACCTTAAGACAGAAGAACATCTATATCTTCATTTGTAACTGGTGTATTTGTTTATTCACAAGTAATGTAAAATATGTAGCATTGAATGCAGAGTTCTCAATAAACAAAAGAATTTACAGAAAAAATACATTTTACTAAGTAAAGTTATTACATTTCATTTTTACAGTAGCAATATATTTGTAGGAACACTATGTAAGGGCTTTAAATACAGGATGTCTTTTTGGTAGGTTGTACATTGCCTTTAAGATATTTTGAGACAGTTTGATTGCCTCAGGATTTAACCTTAGATATGCCAATTTGAAATGAATTGAATAATGTATGTATTCATTGCATCTGAAGAAGTACTAAATACTGTAGTTAACACATCAATGCAGAGCAAATGTACTCACAATGTGTGTTTCCTAATATTTTAACTGTAATGTCATTTCAGTTGGCATAGTAAATATTAGTGACATACTTAAAATACTCCACACACTTTTTTCTTTTTAAATCAAGGTACTGCAAGTTTTTACAGTCGTAGCTTTTATATACTAGCTCTTCTTTAAATATCTTATTTTTCCTTGTTGTTGGCTCTTTTCATGTCCAATAACTACAGTACTGCATTTTGACTAATTTATCTGCCTTATTACTAGCATCTGTAACATCCATTGCTCGATACGCTGCATATTTTATTATATTCTTATTTTTGTATTCGTACATTTTACACTATCATCATTAGAGGCAACAAAATATATAATTGTACAATGCATTATGCGGCACTCGTGCAAGGAACATGCTGGAGAACATTTATAGTGCATAGTTTCAATGTTTATAAGCAAAGTTTATACATCTTCTCTGAGTGTTGCATGTCAGTATTTCTGTAATACTCTGATGCATAAAATGAATGATTAATATTTTAGATGATTTTTTTGCAGATACAAATTCCTGATTCATGTTTTCTACAGTTGAATGTTAGCATTATCATCATTTTGATAATTTCTCCAACTCAGAACGTTGTCAGTAGTGACCTTGCTCAATTATTCAAACTGGGACATTTCTTTTGGTATGAGTCAGGAAATAAATAAATGAAACATTTATTTTTAATTGATTTTCTGAGGAAGTATGGAAAAGCTTTTATAATGTATATACAGTCCAAGGAGTTGTTACTGATTTCAAATGTAGCAATTTATTATTGCAACCATTGGTGTGCTGGAGTGACACATATAGAACGCACTAGTAAAAAAAGTGACTATTATTTTAAATCAGACTTGTGCAAGTACTGTAGGGGACAGGGCTACCACACTATTTCACCTGAGAGAGGATGCCAGCAGGTGCAATATGGTAGATACATATGTATGTGTAAAGCTGTAAAACAGTAAGTGCGGCTACATTTGCACACCATACTTGTCAGGAGAAAAACAATGATCCAAAGACACTGATATTTCTTTAAACATTCCCTACCAACAAAGGCAAAATCAAAACAAAAATAACAGCATATTCACAACTTACTGTTAATATGAGTGAATATTTTTTTTTTTTTAATGCTAATGTGATTAGGACTCTCTCTTGCTTTGTATTTTAGATCAAGGGAATAGATAAAAAATTAATTTCAAAAGAAATTTAGGCAGGACCTTTTAAATCATATGTTTTATTTAACGATTACTCAATTTTAAGTGAAATACTGTACCAACGCATACCGTACCAATTTAAATAAAGTCACATTTTTTTGTAGCTGGATAAACTAGTTATTAAAATGTTAGCAATATCCAGATTAGTGAAAATACAGAATATATAATATACTGTACAAATTAGTGAATGAAGCACGTATAAGGGTGCACACTGCTTTGCAGAAAATATTCAGCATTGGTTAATTGTACAGTACCTAGTTCTTACAATATAGTTAGGGACAATTCCCCTTGTCTACTTGAGGGCTTTTCAGTTGTTCTTTGTAATTTATTTAAATATTATTTTAATTAGTTGCATTCAAAGTATCAGATGGCCTTTAATATACAGAACAAGATTTAGTTTTAATGCACATAAGCTTTTGTGAACCTTTACAATGAATTGCAACAGTTTTATATACAATTATTAGTTTCCATGTTTAAGTTGTTTTTTTATTTTGTTTACAGTTATAAACAAATACAATTCTTTAAATTAAATTCATGCAGTGTAATGAGCAAATAAATAAAAATAGAAACAAGAGAAAAATGTCAATAATATATAAACAAAATATATTTGATATGTACAGTATACCATTATGGGTTATACTGACTAAATGGTGCTAAGCTGTAAGGTACCTTGTATACCATTTAGGTGCTTAGTACCGCTAAATATGGCCATCAATGTATGTTGTCATCCGGTAACACTTCAAATTGTCCTGGGAGATTCTCTCTTTTCTTCCCTAGTGAGATGCCCAACCTAGATTTAAAATAAACAAAAATAATATTTATATTTGTTTCTATGGGGATTGTTCACTGTGATAGTGCCAATCAGGGCACTACCGCACGGAATCTCATTGAAGTGAATGGGATGTTTGCCCTGATCAGCAATACAGTCTATCTCCATTTAATGAATAACCCGCTATATTTTGAAAATGTATTATATTTCAAATGACATCTGTGTCTCAAATAACACATAAAGTAAGCATTGTATTCCCTAGATTCCTTCCATCTGCACTTATGAGTCTTATGAGATGGCATCACTCAAATATGATTCACATGGTGCCCTTTAACAGTGCTGCTAGATGAATCTTATCATTATTCAACATGGGGATTTTAAAGAACATTTATCAAATCTACAGATAATACAAAATATTTTGTTATAAGGCAGAATAACACAGATGTTTCATAGGATTCAATGGTAGTGATAACACACAATATCACAGAATATTCCACCATAATGCGCCAGCGGGTGTAACAACCTTGGGTACATCCATACATTAAGGTTAGAGTTATGCGAATGTCTTCAAATTCACCTGACAATTGTTTTTTTACAGCAATTTTTATCTTAATTTCAAAAATGAAAGGGTAGATCCTCAGAAGGCTGTTCATTTTTAATGTTATATTACTGTATCCTTATTTAACGTATTGCCATAACGCATATCTCCAGAGGTGCTTAGCGCAATGATGCCCTGGCATTTTCCTTAGAAAATAAATAATAATACAGGCAGTCCTCGGTTATCCGACACAATGCGTTACTTAAAATGGCGTTGGATAGTGAAACGTCCTAAAGCGAAACACGTTTTCCCATAGGAACACTGTTTAAATGAAAGGTTCCATTCCTGAAGCATTTTTAACACTAAAATACACCAAATATTTTATGCAGGCAATAAGATACGCAGCACACACATAAATTATATAGTGTATATACTGTATTATATATATAATATAACATAAAATATAATAATATAATATATTATATAGTAAAATATAATATTATATAATATATATATATATTATATACACATAAACAACTTTGCAAAGCGTTGTAAGAGCGTTGGATAAGCCGTTTTGGCGTTGTAAAAAGGAACATAGGTATGCATTGCATAGCGTTGGATAAGCCATTTGTTGTAAAGTGAAGCGTTGTAAAACGAGGACTGCCTGTACATAAGATACATTTGCCTTACTTATATACAAGTCATATGGTAATGAACAGTTTACCTAACAACGGAGATCCTCAGACCACCGTTAATGTGAGCACATGATAATAAGACTACAATATTTACCACCTTCCAAAAGCTGCCCTTACTCACATCCAGACCCTAATTATCGTTGAGTTATTTCTTGGAATAGCCTAAAAACGATGTAATGAGTATAGGACTTAACCCTTTTATTACAAAAGACTAGATTTGCATTAGCTTTTGGTAGCACACATGAAAATCTCTGTTAATAGAACTGCTTTAATAACACACCTTAAATCAGGGGGTTTGAAGCAGGGGGTATCCGGAGCTGAAATGTGTTAATTTCAGCTTCGGGACCCCTGCTTCCAGAGATACTTACCTCTGTAGTGGTGCCGGTATCACTACAGCCAGACAAACTATGTGCCTAATCTAATGGTGGTTTAAATGTCCTGCATCATGCAGGCCAATAAGAAGCCATGACATAATCCTGTATGGCTTCCTACTGGCCCACGTAACCAGGACCTTTAAATTCTGCAGAGATACCAGCACCGCTACAGAGGTAAAAATCTCTGGAAGCATGAGCTGAAATGAACACAGTTCAGCTCCGAAGACCCCAGCTACAAACCTGTAATAAAAAAAATATATTTTTTAAAGTTAACCTGTATTTCTGCTTTAAAGTTTGACCAATGCGCATGTGCAGTGTATTAGAGAATACATCTCTGAGACATGAAAATCACAGTTTAGAGCACTATTACTTTGACATACCGACATTATTTTTGCATCTCATTATTTTTGAGGATACCCGTTAATAAGAAGTAAAATAATGTCTGTTCCCTTTTTCGTGAACTTCATTAGGTAAAAAATAAATCGCCTTCTGTGGATCTACCCCTAAGTTCCCATTGCTTGGGGAAGAGCAAAAGTCTGTCAAAATGCAACATTTTTACCAGATTGCAGCAAAGATTTGGCCAGAAATGTGTGAAAATGGCAGTATACAGTATATGTATAAAGGGCAATGTGATCTGATGCCATTTGCTTCTGCGCTAAAATGTGTAATTTACAAAGATTTTTCAAGCTTGCTCAACATTGTCCTGCCCCCCATACCCCCCCCCAAAAAATCCCCGCAAATACCACCTGGTAACGTTTGCGAAAAAATGTCACATCTCTGTTTAAGATGTTGCTTAGCCATTTTGTCTTTAGCAACTCTGTATTAAACATTTTTTTCAATTAAAGACTGTAAAAGTTTAAAGTTAGAAGGGATTCCTGCTATAACAACTTCATTGCTCTGCGTGTAATTCATTGCATACCAATGGAACAAAAACAGCAAAGAATGAATTAAACACACGTGTAAAAGAACAGAGGGCACTAACTGTACTGTAAACCAGCTAGTTAACACTAAGTTGGCCTCTTAAGGGGGATGTTCTACCTTTTAGTACCATGTGTAGATATTTGTATAGAAAAACAAACTCTGGTTCTTCAACTTTAGTGAATATTTATATTGTTACTTGGACTGTTTAGCTAATGTTCACTTTTGATCTTTTTTTCTTCCTAGTTACTAATCATAGATACTTTTTGGGAGGCCTGCATTTTTCATAATAGATGTGGATATTATTTTATTAGTCTGCTTTTGCTATGCAATGACAGCATTATATCATCTCTTAGTTTGTTTGTACATGTGAATAGTATAATACTGTATAAACATAATTGCACAGTTTATCAAATGAAGGATATTCTAAGAAGCTTTTATACAGTGCTTTGCTAAACCATGTAATAATAGTAAGTCTTCCTTGGGAATAATGATCCACTCTTATAGAGGACAGTTTCTGTTTTACTCTTGGGTAATTTTAAAGATGACATTGAATGTTTATTGCACTCGGTGCAATGATGTGGCAATAAAACCTCAAAACTAATAGAGGTTGTTTATGGCAGGTGCATGCATTGCTTTATAGAGTTTAGCTAAAGCTCTTTATTTTATGTCAGATTGTAATTCTATTAAAATAATAAAGCTCAAAACGTTCAATAACATATCTGGCTGTTTGTCTTTTTGACTATAATTGTTTTTTTGTACTTTCAATTAGTTCAATCAAAATCAATCGATATTTTAATATTTAAATGTGAAATGGATAGAAAGGCATCACAGGAAGAAAAGCACAAAGGATTACTGAAAGAGTTCAAGTAGACCACAGTCCTCAAGAGATTGGTAAACCACTAAAAATGAATAAATGTATGCACAAAGAAAACAAATACGTATGTGCTGTTTTTGAAGAATACAAATACATATCAAAGTTAAGTACTATCTAAAATGTTAGATTTTCTGTGTAGATAAGCTAAACTGACTCAACTAACATTATTCACACAGATTTTGTTTCCAAAAAGAGAATTGCCAATGTTTTATTCGTCTACAGTTTGATAAAATTTTAAGAAAAGTTAAAAAATGGAATACAAATTTTTACCCTTAAAGTTTAGCCAAAATACAACATTTTTGTTCGAACATTGCCATTTTTGAATGAACCTTGAATTTCACCAGATGAAAGGTACCCTTCTCTCTTCCCCCCCCCCTCCCCCCCTCCAAAAAATATTTTTTTGGATTTTAAAATCTTCTTTGGCAAACTTCTTTTTTATAAAGTTTCAATATTTAAAGTTGCAAAAACGAGTCACTTTTGCCATCTTCACTATGAAACCAGCAGAATATGTGAATGTAAATCACCAGGAAAAGCAACTTCACTATCCATTCAATCCATAGCATAATTTTTTTTGAATAGTGAGTGAGCGTAGTGATTGAAGTGAAGACTCATACTAGACTTTGTGACCTCTTTGGTCGTGTTTGTTTTTGTCCGCGTGTTCTCTCCCCACAGGCCAAATGCCTTGACTGATGCTGATGATACTTTTTCTCTTCAGGGGGCTTTAGAAGGGAGTGTGTTATTATGTTGCCTAGGGACATGGAAATATGCAATTACATATTACTGTACCGAGCCACGATAGAGTGAAAGTATGCGATATAGTGACTATAGCTTTATGGCTTCTCCCTCCAGTGTCAGTTGTTGCGTGTGAGCACCCCAGCACAACTGAGGATGACTGATGGTGCTACCACAGCGTGGTCATGGAGGGAAGGGATTAATCCCCATAGAGATGTAACTCACTTGAGGGATACAATATGGCAGGAGTTAAAGTTTTCCAATTAAATACACTATAAGAGAGCAACTTTCAATATAGTGGCCATTAGAGCTTAAGAAAGGGTCATGGTGATCTGAAATGTTGCTTATTTTTGCTGTTTTTTAAATGTAAGACTTTTAGATTCAAATGGACTTATTAATGGTGTGGATTTTTTTTCCAATGATCAATTATGAAATATAAATTATTGCATAACCCTCTGGTACAAATTACATTAACCCCTTCAATGCCGGTGGCTACCAAGGTATACAACAGGCACCAAAGGGGTTAATATTGCAACAAATACACTAGCTACTCTCATTGGCTACCTAAATGGCTAGTAAAGCAATTGCCATATAGTTGCATAGTAGATGAGGTTGAAAAAAGACATTGTATTGTATTGTATGTATTGTATTGTATGTCTTTATTTATATAGCGCCATTAATGTACATAGCGCTTCACAGTAGTAATACATGTGATAATCGAATAAATAACAGATAATATAAATAACAGATCATGGGAATAAGTGCTTTAGACAAACATAACATTAAGGAAGAGGAGTCCCTGCCCTGAGGGGCTTACAATCTAATTGGTAGGTAGGGAGAACGTACAGAGACAGGAGGAGGGAGTTCTGGTAAGTGCGTCTGCAGGGGGCCAAGCTTTATGTATCATGTGTTCAGAATGTTCACAGTGCTATTCGTATGCTTCTTTAAGCAAGTGTGTCCATCCATACGTCCATCAATTTCAACCTATGCTAAATTTAGACAACAGATTCTTTATCATATATCTATACTTCCTTATTGATCCAGAGGAAGGCAAACAAAAACCCCAATGTCATATGATGTAATGATATCTCATAAATGGAAAAATAAATTCCTTCCTGACTCCAAGAATTGGCAATCAGATTATTCACAAAAAACATATATATATTTTATTCTGCTCTCCTATTACTTAGGTGGGAATATAAACAAGGTGCAATAGAGGAAAATGTACATAGTTTAACCAATTGGTCCCAAGGGGGATCAAGAAAAAGACCCTCCAATTGCATGCACTCTATGATAATTCAAGGCTGATAAGGTAAGTATTAGGAATTACAATGGCTCTTTCTGAGATAATAGTGTCTTAATAAAATCAAAAATAATAAAATGTTATTACATCAAAAATTATTATATGTGACAACGTGAGAATAATTCAAATAAAAACAAATATTTAAAAATTCCCCATACAGGAGTGGTAGATTTGATTACCTTCAATGCCAAAAATGTACTGTATAGGCAATTGATTTTTATTTTACCTCAATGGTAAGGTCCCAATACTACTGCGACATCAGCGGAGAACTGTTGTCTCCAAATAGAGTCTGGGAATATCCTTAATTGTGATTAAGGATAGTGTGTGGCACTGTATATGTGCTGACACCAAGTGACTCAAATATAACACATGAGATCATTAGTCGTGTGTCTCTGATGAATTACTAGGTTACAGATTCTAATGTTAAGTAAAGTACTTAGCCATATAGTATCACATAGATTACTTGTAAGCAGTTAATAGCATATGCACTCCTTATTTCTAGACTGGATATTATATAATATAAAGCATTCTATTTTGACACACAGTATCTCTCACGTTAAGTGCGTTTTTTACCCTCTGATAATCATCTCTTGCAAATTTGCATATAGAGTTGCATAAGTGTGTCTGAATAGTAAATGTGTGAGGTGATTATATTGGGAGTGAAACTTAATAGTAAGGATTCCACCAAAATAATCTATTATATCTGCCATCACATTCTCCATGGGTAATGAATTCCACATTTTAACTGCCCTTACTGTAAAGAACACTTTCCTTTTTTGCACGTGAAATCTCCTTTCCTCCAACCTAAAGGGATGACCCCGTGTCCTTTATACTGCCCTTAGGATGAATAGTTCTTTTGAAAGATCCTTGTACTGTCCCCGAATATATTTGTATATAGTTATCATATCCCCTCTTAGACTCCTCTTTTTTAATGTAAATAAATCTAATTTAGCTAGCCTTTCCTCATAAGATAGATTGTCCATCCCCTTTATTAATTTGGTGGATATTCTCTGCACTCTCTCTAGTTCCATAATGTCTTTTCTTAGGATTGGTGCCCCAAATTGTACTCCATTTTCAAGGTGTGGTCTTACTAATGCTTTGTAAAGGGGCATAATTATGTTGACTTCCCTTCCATCCATTGCCCATATAATGCAAGATACGATCATGTTTGCCTTTGCAGCTATTGCATGACTTTGGACACTATTGCTAAGCCTGCTGTCTTCAAGAACTCCTAAATCCTTCTGCATCAAGGATTCCCCCAATTTATCCCCATTTAATTTGTATGTTGCCTGTTTATTCTTGCTTTCCAAATGCATAACCTTACATTTATCTGTATTAAACCTCATCTGCCATTTCCCTGCCCAAGTTTCCAGTCTCTCCAAGTCCTTCTGGAGAAAAATTACATCCTGCTCTGATTCTACTACCTTACACAATTTAGTATCATAAGAAAACATGGAGACTTTGCTCTCGATGCCAACCTCAAGGTCATTAATAAACAAGTTAAAAAGCAGGGGTCCCAGTACCGATCCCTGAGGTACTCTTCTCATGACATTAGCCCAACCTAAAAAAGTTCCATTTATGGCAACCCTCTACTGTCTATCCTTCAACCAGTTTTCAATCTGCATATATTTTTACTGAGTCCAATTTTCTTTATTTTGTACACCAACCTCCTGTGTGAAACCGTATCAAAAGCCTTTCCAAAATCTAAGTAGACCACATCAACTGCATTACACTGGTCTAAATTCCTACTTACCTCCTCAAAGAAACAAATAAGGTTAGTTTGGCAGGATCTAAGCTTCATAAATCCATGCTGACTATTACTAATATTTTTTTTCCATTAGGTATTTCTGAATATTATCCTGTTTTAAACCTTCAAGTAGTTTCCCCACTATTGAAGTCAGGCTTACAGGTCTGTAATTCCCTGTTTGTGATCTAGCTACCTTTTTAAATATAGGCACCACATCTGCTTTACGCCAATCTTCTGGTACTGAGCCTTTGGAGATGGAGTCCTTGAATATTAAATATAATGGTTTGGCTATTCCTTAACTTAACTCCTTGAGTACTCTTGGATGTATGCCATCGGGGCCAGGTGCCTTATTTATATAATTTTTTTCAAGCCGCTTATGAACTTCTTCCTCAGTTAACCAATTGTTCATTAATATGGAGGTTGTGGTTTCCTCCTGTGGCACTACTATTGAAAGTGATTCTTCCCTGGTAAACACAGAGGCAAAGAATTTGTTTAATACCTTTGCTTTTTCCTTATCTCCAATAATCTGCCTACCCATCTCACACTGAAAGGGTCCTATTTTTTCTTTTCTCATTTTTTGTTATTACGGTACTTAAAGAACTTTTTAGGGTTGATCTTACTTTATATTGCAATCCTTTTTTCATTATCCATTTTTGCTAATTTGATTGCCCTTTTGCAATTTTTGTTACATATCTATATATGTAGACCTTGTACCCCTGGGGTACTGCAACTACGCGTGCTTCTGTCCCCTGTGAGGCTCACAAGAGGCCTGAGCCTCGGCCACTGGGAGCCTGGGGTATATTTATACACTGTGCTGTGCCTCCACTGGTGAGGGTGTAAGGAATCCGCTCCGCAGTTTACTGGTTGCCTTACCTTGCAGCCTTGTGCAGTCCTGGAGCACCTCTCCTGATGTTTGCTGCAGCCTGGATTCACTCACCAAAGCTATACACACTCCCTCTGGTATCTACTGCAGCTGTGCAGCCTATCACTGCAACCTAGACTTGCATTCATTCATTGGAGCAGTACCTTCACACCCCCCTCCGGGGATTGGCCCGTTGGCCTTTAAGTATTGTCTTCCCATAATGCTCCCTGCCGAGCATAGTCCTAACTGTTTTGCCACAAGCCCTCGCTTGTTCTCCTATGCTGATACCAGGTTCCGCCCTGCGTCCTTCAGCTTCCTTCAAGCCGCTTGTTCTCCTATGCTGATACCAGGTTCTGCCCTGCGTCCTTCAGCTCCCTTCAAGCCGCTTGTTCTCCTATGCTGATATGGAGGTTCCGCCCTGCGTCCTTCAGCTTCTTTCAAGCTCTCGCTTGTTCTCCTGCGCTGAAGCAAAGGTATCCCCTATGTCTTCAGCTTCCTGCTTTCCTGCACTGAGGCAAAGGTATCCCCCGCGCCCTTCAGTCTCCTGATTCCTGCACTGTAGCGGAGGTTACCCTGTGGATCTTCAGCTTCCTGGTTCCTGGGGCCTACTCTTTCCCTAATCTAGAGAGGCTGTGTCCTGGTTCCTGCGCTGTTACAGAGGATTCCCCAGCCGCTCAGGACTCTTGCGCTGTAGCACTGGTGCACCCGTGCAGCAAAGCGGTGTGCTATTCTGGTCTACCTACCATCTCCTGTGACCAGTACCATGGGCCATGGTCGTCGCTCGCGCAGAGGCCAACCCCGCACTCCTAAGCTGAAGCGGGGCTCTCCTGACTACCTGTTGCCGAACTCTTGCCTGAACAATGTTTATCCTGATATCTCCTGTCCTGACCCTGGCTTGTACAACGACGACGCTGTCTTCTCCTTTCCTGATCCTGCTACGTTTGACAACGAACTGCGCAATCCGGATCAGCCTGCGCGGTCTCAGGTCGGTGCTTTTACAACCCCACCTCAGCCTCACGGTCCGACCCTGGTTTGTGGCGAGCAGAACCCTGACAGTATGCTCGGCCGCACAAACTCGGACCGCCCTGTGGTGAGGGTTGGTAAGTTTCTGTCTGAAAGCCTGTCCCAGCCTGTAAACCAGTCCCAGTGTGAATACCAGTTTCTATGTGAGATAATACCCCTGATTGAAGATCTGATTTGTTTGTAGGTTTAACCCCTTTGCAAAACAAATGCCGTAATGATCTCATGATGAAGGTTTACCGCCTCCGGGACTTAAAACAATCGCTGGCCACTTGTATTTGCTTTCCTGGTTACCCTTTAACTTGGGAAAATGTGTACCCTTTAGAATTGGACGACGCCCAAAAGGAACTCTCTTCCCTGGCCTTGTCTTTAGACATTTATATAGCAAAAGAGGACCCTCTCCTCATGTTGGCTGATGCCCAAAAAACACTCCATATCCTTTCCATGACATTGGACATTTGCATAAAGGAACAGGATCCTCCCCTCGCCAGCTTCGCTGCCGCTTGGCTATATCCCTGGTCTACCACGGATCCTTGCCCTGAGTGTATGGCCGGGGTCCCTGACACCAATGATATGTTTTCGTTAACCCCTGCCGATCAGTCCTGTGAGGTCCCCCTGGAGAATACATATGTTGCTCTACCCAGCACTAATGTTCTTGTATCAGAGAATAAGTTCATTAGTACTCCTATTTCTAGCTCAGAAGTCCTTTCTCTAGGTCTTGAGGGTTTTCCAGCTTTAACCCCTGCCGAGCAGTCCTGTGAGGTTCCCCTGGAGAATACATATGTTTCACTAGCCAACACAAAGTTTCTACTATCAGAGAATAAGTCCCTTTGTTCCCCTATTTCTAACTCCGAATCTGTCACTCCAGCTCTTCAGGGTTTTCCAGCTTTAAACTCTGCTAGGCAGTCCTGTGCGCTTTCCCCGTCAGAGAAAGAATCCCTAAGTTCTGTTCCCAGGGTTATTTCTGTATTAACCTCTGTGGGGCAGCTCTCTGAGTTTCCTTCGGTAAATCCCTGTTCTCTGTCAGCCATGGTCACGCCCCTAGCTTCAGAGGAGAGATTCCTGGTCTGTCCTAATACAGAGAGAAGATTACCTATGTTTTACTCTCAGGCATTGTCTGCATTAACCCCTGTAAATTCTTGCTGCCTCCAAGTTAATGCCTTCGTTTTAGCCTCAGAGAATGAGTCCACAAGTCAGACAGCAGAGGTTGCATTGAGGGATTCCCATAACCATACGGAGTCCCTAGATATTCTTTGCTATAAATCCTCTGCTTCAGCTCAAATTTCCGCAGTTTCGTCTCCGGAGACTTCGGCTAAAGTTCTGGTTCCTGATAAATGTATTCAGGAGTCAGGTTTTTCCCTAAGCTTACTCGCAGAGTTCCTTCTCCCGGGTGTTTCGCTGAACCAGCCTGTCGCCCACATAGCGGTGATCCCTGCTTCAGCGCATAGTTCCCACATTATGGAGTCTGCAGTAATTTCTGGTTTCCCAGACATTCCTTACCAAATACCTACTTCAGAGACCAGTACAGTTATGATTCACCCCCGTGTACTGTCTGAGTTCTCCTCCTCTTTAAGCTTAGGGTTAAAAGCATACAGTAGTCTGTATGTCCCTCCTGGGGTTCATATTATGTTCCCAGGAATGTTTGATGACGCACGGTTTTCTCCCAAAAGTGACGCTTTTTCATATAGATTAGTAAAAAGCTTGCACACTGTTTCCCTTTTCGCTGAATTGTGTCTTACTAGTTTTGAGACTCTGAGAGGTAATGATTCTCCTTCTGATTCTGAAGCTCTTCCTACAAGGAGTATCCTGATTGGGGGTCCCCCTGATTTCTCTGTCCAGGCTAATTCTCCAGGGATCAGCATATCTGTGGTCACTTCCTTAGTACTGTCTGAGGTCACCATGCATATATTACAAGTCCTGGGGTTTAAATCTGAGCTATTTAGCTGTCCTGCCTTTGCTGAAACCCAGTCCCTCAGTACTGTGTCTAAATATGCCCCAGCAAACATGGGGTTACTCTGGGAAGAAATGAAAACTCCTGTCTTAAAGGGTATTTTTTCTCACATGTCCAGCAAATCTAGAACCTCAGTAATTGTTTCTAAGTCACTTATCAATACATCTGATTTTTTCTCTAATCAAACCCAGACACCCTCACTATCGGTTAGGAGTCCTGTGATCAGAGATTTTGCACTAGAAAACACACCAATTCATGTTTTTGTCAGGTTAGGTACCCCTGTGGTTAGGGCCATTGCAGTTTCGGAAAAGACTCCTTGTACTCCTAAGGTGCCTGTCATTAAGAGTTTTCATAGTTCATACTTGCTGCTTGTTGATTCTCAGGGCCCTGTCACTGAGGTACAGACTTCAGCTTCTGATGTTAGCTTCCCTCCCACCACTACCCTGGCTCTGCCTTTTTCTCAAGCTACTGATTTGAAGATCCCAAGGACTATTCCTGATTCACTGACAATATTATCTCCCAATGAAGATTTCCCAGTATTGGAGAGCTCTACTGTTGTTTGCTTCTCTGCTCCTGCTAAACCATGGTTTTGTCCCTCGGAATTTTCGGTTGCCCCTGTTATTTCCTCTCAGTTGGAAATACTCTGTATGTATCCCAAGATTTCGGTCCCTATGCCTGGTTTACTGCTTGCCTTGTCACCTTCCATACCAATACCGGGAGATGCTTCCAACCAACCTATACCCTTACTAACCATTACCTGGGAGCCTTCTAGAGGAAAAATTCCTCGCAAATTCCAACATGCAGTGGTCAGCCAAGACTTTTTCTGTTACAATGTTCCTCCTGGTGTATTCGATCAACTATCAGGGCCGCTGATCCTAGAGTCCGGTTCATTTATTAAAGACTGGGCTTCCTGTAGGGGTTCTCCTGCCGTTTCTGCTCTGGAACCCTCTGGTTCTTCACAGCCCTGGATTTCCAAGTCATTTTGCGAGGCGAGCCATGTACCAAAGATGTTTCTTCCATCAATCTCATATCCTAGAACTGTACTCACCAAAGAACTGCTCGTTTACGGATGCCCTTTCCACCTAAAGAATTTTAGGAACAACTCAATGTCCCCAAGACCCATGGATGGTCCTGTCTGGTCGCAGTTCTCACCAGGGGGTGGGGGTACACTAAGGACTAACCACGAGTCTCTGGACCACGACTCTAACCCCAATCCTAGATGGTTCAGCAACAATTCCCGGTCCCCCAACTCTAGGTGTGCTCATGTTCGCCCGGAGGTCTCGCGTGAAGGGGGGGGGTACTGTAAGGAATCCGCTCCGCAGTTTACTGGTTGCCTTACCTTGCAGACTTGTGCAGTCCTGGAGCACCTCTCCTGATGTTTGCTGCAGCCTGGATTCACTCACCAAAGCTATACACACTCCCTCTGTTATCTACTGCAGCTGTGCAGCCTATCACTGCAACCTAGACTTGCATTCATTCATTGGAGCAGTACCTTCACACTCCCCTCTGGGGATTGGCCCGCTGGCCTTTAAGTATTGTCTTCCCATAATGCTCCCTGCTGAGCATAGTCCTATCTGGATGTCTACTGTTTTGCCACAAGCCCTCGCTTGTTCTTCTATGCTGATACCAGGTTCCGCCCTGCGTCCTTCAGCTTCCTTCAAGCCGCTTGTTCTCCTATGCTGATACCAGATTCCGCCCTGCGTCCTTCAGCTCCCTTCAAGCCGCTTGTTCTCCTATGCTGATACGGAGGTTCCGCCCTGCGTCCTTCAGCTTCCTTCAAGCTCCCGCTTGTTCTCCTGCGCTGAAGCAAAGGTATCCCCTATGTCTTCAGCTTCCTGCTTTCCTGCACTGAGGCAAAGGTATCCCCCGCGCCCTTCAGTCTCCTGATTCCTGCACTGTAGCGGAGGTTACCCTGTGGATCTTCAGCTTCCTGGTTCCTGGGGCCTACTCTTTCCCTAATCTAGAGAGGCCGTGTCCTGGTTCCTGCGCTGTTACAGAGGATTCCCCAGCCGCTCAGGACTCTTGCGCTGTAGCACTGGTGCACCCGTGCAGCAAAGCGGTGTGCTATTCTGGTCTACCTACCATCTCCTGTGACCAGTACCATGGGCCATGGTCATCGCTCGCGCAGAGGCCAACCCCGCGCTCCTAAGCTGAAGCGGGGCTCTCCTGACTACCTGTTGCCGAACTCTTGCCTGAACAATGTTTATCCTGATATCTCCTGTCCTGACCCTGGCTTGTACAACGACGACGCTGTCTTCTCCTTTCCTGATCCTGCTACGTTTGACAACGAACTGCGCAATCCGGATCAGCCTGCGCGGTCTCAGGTCGGTGCTTTTACAACCCCACCTCAGCCTCACGGTCCGACCCTGGTTTGTGGCGAGCAGAACCCTGACAGAGGGATCCCAACGTTGGGGGAGTGTTCCCTCACCAGAACCAACATACACAGTAAATATACTCACAGTTGAATAAGAACAGTATTTACTGAGCAGAATAATAATAGCCTCTTTACATGGACATCATTGCATCATTCATCATGTAAATCATGGTACCACCCCACATTACAATCATTGCATTACCCTCAGACCTTATGTACCAATGTGCCTTGGTACTTAACCTCTGAGTGTCCACAAGCTATAGTGTACATGTGAGGGATAGCGCTTCCATGTGCTGGGGCCCGGTGGTGCATTGTCCTTAAAAGGATAATCCTCAGTAATCTGCTTCTCTGCAACGGGGTCCCGCAGCGCGATGCGCTGCTCCTTGCAGGAATGATTCCACCGTCTTACTCCTCTATGGAGGGATCCCCAGCTGGGTGATCCTTTGAGAACAGTCTCTAATCTGGAGTCAGATTTCCTCTCTGCTATCACGCTGCACTGGCATTCAGGCACTGTCCTGCAGCATCTCTCTCTCTCTATGAGTATAGTGAAGGTGTCCCTATCTTAAGGCCTTTCCCTATATCATACACTTAGATTCTCTACCAGGGACTAACTGGGCCCTGGGGGTTTACCTCTGGCCTAGTCCCTGGAGCACAGCTCCGTGGACATTACCTGTCTCTTCAGTGTCCAGGTCTTGACTCTCCGTTTTCTGTCCCACCAGGCAGTAGTCTTTCCTCCCTTCAGAAGCAATTCAGCCATTCCATTGGCTATCGTACATCACCTGGCAACTTCTCCCTAAGCATCGTGGGAGTTGTAGTCTCTCTGCTACACATTTAACATTGGGACCGCATGCGCAACTCTAATGGCCGCCACGGGGTGCCATTTGCGTGCCTTAACCATCAAGGACGCCTAACTTGCATCCGCCGCTTCTGCGCGACTCTGCGTGCGTGCACACGCACAACATGGCAGCGCCCTGCGGCGGGAGCCACCGGCAACTCCGTTGCCCCGCCGCAACATCCCCACATATGATGGTAAGGAGGGGGAAAGATCAGGAGAGCGGGGGAACTGGAGGGGACCCATTGGCTGACTGAAGGGTGGGGCTTGGCACTTATTGGCTGACTACGGGGCGGGTCTTGGCTCTAATTGAGAGGGAGGGTGGCACGTGAGCCAAACAGGTGCCTGCAGCGGGACAGCTGGCGGCAAATGCTGTGACCTGTCGCCGGGCCCCCCACAGTCCCTCCAGCCCCGTGGCTCCCCCCCTACAGCACCGCCACCCCTGCGGCCATCCCCACCGCAGTCTTGCCACACCCCGTGGCTGTCCACCACCCCCAGCACCGCCACACGCCATGGCCATCTCCACACCAGTACCGTCGGGCCCTCCACTTCACTGCCAGCTGCCGGGCATCCCACCAGCTACCGCCCACCCCCTGCAGTACCGCCCGGCCCCCCGCCTCACCGCCAGCCTCCGGGCATCCCACCAGCTACCGCCCCCACCTGTTGTACTGCCGGGCCACCCGCATCACTGCCAGCTGCTGGACGTCCTGCCAGCTAACCCCCCGCAATACCGCTGGCCCCCACATTGCCGCCGGGCATCCCACCAGCTACCACCCCCCCCGCACTGCCACCCCCTACGGCCAGCACCACCGCAGTACCGCCAGGCCCCTCCATCCCCCCATCACTGCCAGCCATCGGGCGTCCTGCCAACTACCGCCCCAACCCCCATGGGCAGCCCCACTGCAGTACCACCCGCTCCCCCGCATAACCGACAGCTAGGCACCCCCCCTGTGGTTGGCCCCCCCTGCGGCCCCACTGGCCCCCTGCAGTACTGCTGCACCACCCCCCCCTGGAGCCACAGCCCCCCACAACCACCACCCCCACCCCGCAACAACCGGCCCTCTGCAGCCATTGGCTCACCACCCACCCCCCTTTCCCCAAGGTAAGTCTGATTTTTTATGTATTGGTGTATTTTTATATGTATTGTGGGTGCTTGGGGTATTTTTTATATGTATTGGGGTGGTTGTTTTTTTATATATGTATTGGGGGGTTGAGGTATTTTTATGTTTCTTGGGGGTTTGGGGTATTTTTTATATGTATTGGGTGGGTTGGGGTATTTTTTATATGTATTGGGGGGGTATTTTTATAGGCCCGCCATTGAACAACCCGGTTACCCACCCCAACCCTCCCATCCGCCCCAACAGTGGGCCGCCGACCAACCCTCCCCCCACCGGGGGAGACAGTAAGGGGTTCTCCATGGGACTCAGGGGGGACCAGATCTGTCAACTGGGGGGGAAGAGAGGGGCACATTCATGTGCAGAGGGGGACCAGATTCATGTGAACGGGGGAGAAAGAGAGAGGGGAAGTGGGAGACAGAGAGGGGAATGGAGAGAGAGACAGGGAGAGGGGGGAGCAGAGATAGAGATGGGGAGCAGAGAGAGAGGGGGGAGCAGAGGGAGAGGGGGAGCGGAGACAGGGGGGAGCGGGAAAATTTAATCCCGGGCAACACTGGGTATATCAGCTGTTTGCTTTTAATTCTGTTACGATGTCTCCGTCCCTTCTGATTTAAACGGCCTCATGCTATAAGCGTCAATAAGGCACTTATCGACCACTTATCGGCCAAAATGCCTACTCGTATTCAGTAAGCCTCGATAAGTGGCCGATAACGGCCTGTATCGCCGCAAAATCTTATGACCCAAATAAAATCGCAGATTGAGCGGCGATTAGCCACTTATCGACCATTTTTGGAAAGATCATAAACTCGTGCGATTCTAGTACCCGCGAGTCGCCTGTCGCCGCCTATCGCAGCCAATCGCAGCCCTAAAAAGGCGATCTTCTCCCCAATCCAATACGCCTCCAAATTTTGGCAGATTGGTGGGGAGATGCGTCGCTGAGCTGCGATAAGTGGGGACTTAGAAAAAATCAGGCCCTTTTCCTGCCTCGGAATGATGCCAGGGGTCTCCGGAGCTGATAGCCATTAATACCAGCACCGGAGCCCCCCGGCATGCATCCGTTGCACGAAAAATGCATTTACAGAAACTTCATTACCTTAGCGGCTAACCGCTAAGGCAATGAAGGTGTTAAACACAGTGCCAGGCTTACTGTGGCTAGCGAGGGTGGGTGAAGGCGGAATTTGGCCCTTAGTGGCTGTTTAGGCCTTGCCGGGGGGTTGCGGGGGGACTTAACCCCTTCATTACTTTAGCGGTTAATACTGATAAGGTAATAAAGGGGTTAACCCAACCGCTACCCACCCGCAAGGTCTAGACACCCACCCTTAGGGCTAATACCCCCTTCCCCCACCCAGGAGGCCTAAGCAACCACCCCGGACTGACTATACCCACCCTGTACCCATTGAGTAGTATAATGGTACAGCATACCCATTTAATAATAATATGGGCATGATAAGCCTCTATAGCACTCAATGGGCACCCTAATTACAATACATTAATGCACCAGACACACAATAATAAAACATAACTCCAAAAAAACATACTTCACTAAATAAAAACAGTAGCCAGCTAATCCAATGAATACAAGCAATAACAACATCAACAATGAATAACCTCTTGCTCCTTCTATAATCCCTATGCTCACACAGATCTTTAACTCTTCCCTCTACTCTGGTACCTTTCCATCATCCTTCAAGCATGCAACCGTTATACCATTACTCAAAAACAGCAAGCTTGACCCTACCTGTCCTTCTAACTATCGACCTGTCTCCCCCCTGCCTTTTGCCTCCAAACTCCTTGAACGTCTTGTATTCTCTCAATTGCTACACTTTCTCAACACCTATTCTGTCCTAGACCCTCTACAATCTGGTTTCTGCACTGCTCACTCTACTGAAACAGCCCTCACTAAAATAACTGACGACCTCCATGCTGCCAAAGTCAGAGGTCATTACACTCTGCTCATATTACTCGACCTCTCTGCAGCATTCGACACCGTGGACCACCCTCTTCTCCTTCACATTCTCCATACTCTTGGCATTCGGAACAAAGCTTTATCCTGGATCTCCTCTTACAGTACCTCTCCCAGCGTACTTTCAGTGTCTCTTCTGCTAACACCTCCTCCTCCTCTATTGATCTCTCTGTGGGGGTACCCCAGGGCTCTGTCCTGGGACCCCTTCTCTTTTCTCTTTACACACTCACTCTAGGTGACCTAATCACATCTTTTGGGTTTAAATATCACCTCTATGCTGACGACACACAAATTTACCTTTCAACCCCTGACCTTACAACGGCTATTCAGATGAAAGTTTCTGAATGCCTCTCTGCAATATCATCCTGGATGGCCATCCGCCGACTGAAACTTAACATGGCAAAAACAGAGCTCCTTATACTTCCTCCCAAACCTGGCCCTACTACCTCCTTCCACATTGCTATTGGAAATAAGATAATTCACCCAGTAGCCCAAGCACGCTGCCTAGGGGTTACACTTGATTCCTCTCTCTCATTCTCCTCTCATATTCAAAACGTTTCTAAAACTTGTCGCTTTTTCCTCCGCAATATCACAAAGATACGCTCTTTCCTCTGTTACTCAACTGCTAAAACTCTGACTCAGGCCCTCATTCTCTCACGTCTCGATTACTGCAACCTCCTGCTGTCCGGCCTTCCTACCTCTCACCTGTCTCCCCTACAATCTATCCTAAACGCTGCTGCCAGAATCACTCTACTCTTTCCTAAATCTGTCTCCGCATCTCCCCTCCTGAAATCCCTCTCCTGGCTTCCGATTAAATCACGTATCTCACACTCAATTCTCCTGCTCACTTTTAAAGCTTTACATTCTTCTGCCCCTCCTTACACCTCAGCCCTAATTTCTCGCTATGCACCATCTCGACTCTTGCGTTCTTCTCAAGGATGTTTTCTTTCTACCCCCTTTGTATCTAAAGCTCTCTCCCGCCTTAAACCTTTCTCACTTTCTGCCCCACACCTCTGGAATGCCCTTCCCCTCAATACCCGACTAGCCCCCTCGCTATCCACCTTTAAGACCCACCTTAAGACACATCTGCTTAAAGAAGCATATGAATAGCACTGGATAATCATGGACACATGATACATAAAGCTTGGCCCCCTGCAGACGCACTTACTAGAATTCCCTCCTACTGTCTCTGTACGTTCCCCCTACCTACCAATTAGATTGTAAGCTCCTCGGAGCAGGGACTCCTTCCTTAATGTTACTTTTACAGTATGTCTGAAGCATTTATTCCCATGATCTGTTATTTATATTATTTGTTATTTATGTGATATGTATTACTACTGTGAAGCGCTATGTACATTTATGGCGCTATATAAATAAAGACATACAATACATACAATTAATTAAACCATTAACAAATCCAAACAATTAATTCCAAAACCAACTCAAAATTAAAAGTAACATTAACCAATCAAACCAATTAATTTCTACAACATTAATAAATTAATTAAAACATTAAACTACAAAGAAATAAATTCAAACAATATCTGAAATAACCATTAAACGCATTAGCTAACATACTACAACATTAAGTAAAAACAAACAACAATTGCAAACATTTGATTTCCATCAAGCAGGAAAAAGCAAACAATGACATCTACATAATAAACTGAAATTAAAAAAAACAACAGTAATATCAAGCCACACATGCCCCCCAAATATTGTCATAATAATGTATTAATCTGTACCCTAAAGTGATACAGATTAATGTATTATCAGTCAATGTGCCTCCCCAAAAAAATCAAAAAACACATCCAATGAAAAATCCTGTTAAGAAAGACATTTACAAACATTGAATATATTATTTACCATTAGAAGCGGTGGCCCTCTGACTCCCGGGGAAACAGGAAGCTCACGTACCATTGAAGGCCTCCAACAGCATCCGATGCCATCCGCCATTAACATCCGGATCAGGTACCCAAATCTTCTTTTTTTCTTTCTTTAATCACCTTCTTCTATCTTTGTCACCATTTCTTGCTCTTCTTTATCTTCTATCTTCATCTGTCAATCCAAAAAGCCCCATGGTAGATCCCATCCGATGTTGTCCCGTCATCTTCTTGGGCTCAAATGAGGCGTCACGGCCTTAAATAGGGCTTGTGATGTCACATTTTGCCTCAAAATCGTTAACAGCCACCTGATTGGCTGTAAAAACCATGTGGCGACTTTTTTTTTTTTTTTAAATGACGTCACTTAAAGGGAATGATGCCAGCCAATCAGAATGCTAATTAGTAAATGAAATACAGAATGACATTTCATAATACCCATTAAGGGTAAAAATTGTGATTTATGTATGATATCTGCCATAATGTATGAACATACTGTGTCCATAACAATGTTATCCCACGTTATTAAGTCTCTAATAATATAAACTATTATAACTTCCAACCATGTTCAATTCCAACTCCAGGTGCAATCTTAATTGATTTATTGAATGTTTTAGCTAAATTAGCATTCCCAAAGGGTATTTAAACAGCCACTAGCATGCTACTCATTATTCTCCTGACGAAGCCGTGAACAGTTTCTGGTGCTGGGCGAAACGCGTAGAGGAAACCAGCAGACCTATTTTGGTCTTGGAGGCGACCCGTAGCTGAACCTAACCTGCAGCCGTGACGTCAGAGGATCAGACGGGCGCACAGAGGGAGGCTCCGATCGTGGATACAGTGCCGTGGCATTCAGCCTGATGACCCAGGGAGGCGGTGAGCTGCTCGGGACAACTCCTACTCACAATTTGTGACCAATGCTTTTATTATATTAGCACATTGTAAGTGCGCACTTTTTACCCATTCATTTTTTATAAAGTTTATATTATTGATCGCACTATGTAGTTTTCTCTCTCTTTACACATGCGGTTTATGCTGACGGAGTATCGATAGGGGGTCCGGTGCCTTTATACCATCAAGGGTGGCAACCCTATTTGCCAACTGCTTATATATACACTTTAGTCCTGTGAGTAGTACAGCTATATGAGCCAAGACACTGCCACATTTATTCACTGATTGCATTACGTCTGCACTTATATTTGTGTATCTTGTTTTGTTTTCTCAACCCATTATATGCTCCCCCTGGATGTTCTGAGATACTTCTAAACTTTGGAACCCGTGAAACAGGTCCCACCAGTGAGGTTTGAGCTGTGGTTTTTTGGTCATCACTTATATTTATTTTATCATTTACACCAGTATTATTATTTATTCACTTCATATATAGCTGTTCGCGCCTTTTTGTTCACCTATTTACACAAGTACTAACAGAATAACACAAAATAAAGAAAAACCTGGCGCCAAATTGTCATTGGAATGTCCTGAACTCCTCAAGGGATCCGCACACTTGCTCGACAGACCATGCAAAGAGAAAAACACAAACAAACAAAAATCATAGCGCAACACTGTAGGGTGAGCAGTACTGCACTAATACACACAAACAATTAAGAGTCCTAGCGACAATTAAAAAACTATTAATTAAAAGGAACTATGCCGAGTCAGGCATTGGCAAATACAAAGAACCGCAGGTCATCTGAGACACAACAATTGGAGCCCTACTTACAGACAGCAAGGCTTATACTCACATTGGTAGGAACAAGTCCTAAAAACAGATGGTCTCCCTGCCGGGTGATGTCTCTGCTCCATTGCGGCTTGAGCTCCAGACCGTCCCTGCGATGGTAGCCGGAACAGCTCCGGCCGTGGAGGCTGGTGTGCGGGGTCCACAGCTCTGCACCACGTGTAGACACACGCCTCACTTCCTCCTCCGGAGCAAACGGGAAATCTCTGCACGCCCGCGCGCGATAGTACCCGTGGCCTTAAAGGGACAGCTGGCAGGCTGAAGGGAAAGCTGGGCTCCAATGTCAAATGACCATAAACGTTCAAAGCCAGTCCAACAGTGGCAATGCCACTAGCCCTACGCGTTTCGTAGATGTCACTCTACTTCCTCAGGGGCTGAAAACAATGATACTTAGTGACACATTAATAAACCCTAGCCAATTAAAATTAATTGATCATTTAAAATTAAAACAGCCTGTATGTCATTAGTACCAATTCACTACATGGACTCTTAAACATACATAACATTAAAACATAAAAACAACAGTACCAACATATGTCAAACTATATACACCCTGACGTCATATACATATAAAACAAACCAACAGTGGTATAAAGATATTCAAACTCTCTCCATGGATGCAATTGATTATTACACAAAATCCCTTTATTCTTAATTTGATTGCTATTAATCAATATTGAGACCATTGGGGGACAGGGTCTTCAGTTCGTAAATCCAAAAGGCCTCACGTCTATTTATATGTTTAATAATGTCCCCACCTCTCCAATCTGGAGTACATAGCTCAATAGGTTGACAAACCAGGCCCTTTGGGTCTCTGCCATGATGTAACAAAAAATGGTGGGACACACTGTGCGTTGTTAGACCTTTCTTTATATTATAGACGTGTTCATACATACGTCTTTGAAAGGTTCTACCTGTGCGTCCCACATATTGCAAGCCGCATGGGCATTGCAAAACATAAATTACAAATTGTGATTTGCATGTGATGTGTGACATAATCTTGTACACTTTATCAGTAACATTAGATCTGAACTCAATGCTACACCGACTATATTTACAAGCTATGCACAAAAGTAGCAGTAGCATTGAGTTCAGATCTATGTTACTGATAAAGTGTACAAGATTATGTCACACATCACATGCAAATCACAATTTGTAATTTATGTTCTTGCCATAACTGTAAGGCATGCCAGGTTATCATTAATTCCAAAACATTTAAGAACTGGGATGATTCACGCACCTTCACGATTAGGAAATTCATTAACTGTACGACACCAGGGGTTATCTATATGGCTGAATGTCTATGTGGCAAGAAGTACGTAGGCAAGACCAAGCGCCCATTTAGAATCAGAGTGCTCGAGCATCTGGGCAGCATCAGAAATGGTCTGGATACCCCCGTGGCTAGGCATGTTAATGAACAGCACAAAGGGGATTTAGGGGCACTCACCTTCAAGGGGATTGACCAACTCAGCATGGGGATTAGGAGAGGCAACTGGGACCAGGCATTATTGAAAATGGAATCCCGCTGGATTTACACACTCAGCACCCTGGCACCGAGGGGGTTAAATGAGGGGTTTGTTTTCAGCCCCTTTATTTGATCCTGCCCTGCATCTGCTTACACCTACCCCACCTTGTGGCAAGGACAATCATACCATTCATCCTATATGGGCACCTTGTATACCTTTAATTCTCCCTTTTGTAAACACTAGGATTGAACATAAGCCCCAACATTATGAGCATGCATACACCCTTAAATATGCAAATTAGGGAACGCCCCCCAACCTATCACAGGTTAGCTGAGGGTATTTAAATGGATCATGATGGGTGTTCCCTCCCAGCATTGAGAAAGCAGTACGAGTGAAACGTACGGCACGTACGTCGGCAGGTTATGACGTCATCGCGTCAAAGGGGCGGGATATGCGCTGGCGGTCGGAGCGCCTCCTGCACCCAGTAGCTTCAGCTGCATGGCTGTGCTACCGATGGTATCAACTTAACTTTTAGCTATCACCAGACGCACCGAGGCTGATACTAGAGAGCTCCTGGCATGCTGCCAAAGGTGCCCAGCCCCCCACATAGGAGGTATGTCTGGTGTGTTATGAGCAAAGCATTGCGTGATTCCACTCCATGTTAACAGGCACTACTTGTGCACTGTTTTAGATTAATACTGATTCAGTCAATATATTCTCTGACATGTGTGTGAGTGTATGAATTTCGCGAATCTACCACAATCCATGTTAACAGGCACTACTTGTGCACTGTTTTAGATTAATACTGACACTGATATGGTGTGTATGTGTGTGTACAACACTCACGCACCGCACTAACACCAAGTGGCTTATACATATAGAGAACCACCATGAACAGGCACGGCTTTTGGCATTGTTTACACAGATAACTGACTCTGTGGGCTGTGTTACCGATATAGGCACAATACCACTAACTTGTGTGTACAATACTCACGCACCATACTAACATCAGTGGTTTTTGTACATAGAGATCCACCACCAACAGGCATGGCTTTTGGCATTAATTACACAGATAAACTGACTCTGTGTGCTGTGTTACTGATATAGGTACAATACCACCAACCTGTACAAGTAACCAGCTATACCTGTATACTGCTACGTGTATGTGTGTGTACAACACTCACCGCACTAACACCAGATGGCTTATACTTACAGAGAACCCCCATAAACAGGCACGGCTTTTTGGCATTGTTTACACAGATAACTGACTCTGTGGGCTGTGCTAGCGATATAGGTACAATACCACTAACTTGTGTGTACAATACTCACGCACCATACTAACATCAAGTGGCTTTTGTACATAGAGATCCACCACCAACAGGCACGGCTTTTGGCATTATTTACACAGATAACTGACTCTGTGTGCTGTGTTACTGATATAGGTACAATACCACTAACCTGTACAAGTAACCAGCTATACCTGTATACTGCTACAGTCAGCGTTGATATCGACATGCTGATTTATGCCATACGACATAGTACAAACTAGACACTTACCGTTACCTGTTTTGACCTATAACCATCCTTTGGATCTACTCTACACCACTAGTGTTATCGTGCGGCCATATCCCAGACTCTGGGTTTACAGTACAGAGTTTATTGTGGTCTGCTTTGCTCATTTTTAATATTAATTCACTGTACACTGGCTATCATTAGTATATTACTTGACCTATAGTGTTCCCCATATTATTTTATATTTAGAGTTAAGACTCAATTAAAGTTTCTGGTTTTAATTAATTCATTATTCACCCACCTTACTAGGTTCTGATACATTTTGGCTACACATTGGTAGAGTGCTCTCCTTGGGGTTCTACCTCTCTCTGTTTTTTCTACACCTTTATTTAAACAGCATATTTAATATAGACTAACCAGAAACATAATGAATCCAGTAATAAACTAAAATGCACACAGTGAAGCAATCTGTACATATTATATTCTCAAGCAGGCAGTCAAATAATTAACCCATTTGCCACATATTTAGAATGTTCCTGTCCATTATCTTAACTTCTACCTTAAACCTTTTCTTATACTTCCTCCTTTCTTCTCCCCCACCTCTTCTCTAAACTTTAAATAACATTTAAAAGTTCCATAAATCACTTTGCTCCCCAACAAATACTTAAAGTGTAGCCTGTTGCTCATTCATCTGCTCCACAGCTTGATTCTGCACTTAATCCAAGGCTGCTTCTGCACTCTCTCTTCCTGTTACTGTCTCTTACTTGCTTCAAAATATATACAGCTTATTGTGGGGAAGAGACATCTACAAATCCATCTTCATGAACGAGTTTCTGCTTTCCAGGGAACAGTAAGGTGAATTTCTTTCCTTGCTTGAACAGCTCTGAACATAAATTAGAGTATTCCTTACTTGCTCTTGAAACCTCAGAAAACAAGTCTTCAAAAATTAGAATCTTTTCCCCATCTCATTCTTTAAAATGTTATAGCTTGCAAATGACCATCCGGGGACCTCCATCTCTTGTAGCATGTGGCAGGCCAAGTCTGTGGGCTCTTTCTTTTGTAAGATTGAGTACTTTGGGGACAAAGCCCAGATTTAGCATGAAGTCATTAGATAATATTTCAAATAGCTGCTCCCCAAGGCTTAAATTCATGTGGATCAGCTCATGAGACCACCAATACCCGTACAATATTAGTAATAATCACTTAAAGAAGCTTGATTACATTAGCAGCAAGCTGCTATGGCAACTAAGAGGTTAAGGCAGCAGTGCGCAAACTGGAGGGTGCGAACCCCAGGGGGGGCGCGAGACTGCCTGTGGGGGGCGCACGTTTTTCAGAGACCCTGCGTGCTTCCCATAGGCACTTATATTAAGTGCCGGGGGAGCTGCAGGGCCTCTGCAAGCATTTACATACCTTGGCTCCACACGTGTCACCATGGCAACGTGACATCATGACGCCGGAGCCGAGGTAAGTGGGGGTGAGGTGTGCGCGGTGGTGAGGTGTCCTCCGGCAGGGGGGCACCGGGAAAAAAGTTTGCGCTCCCCTGGGTTAAGGCACAGTAGATTTTTTTGGGGTGCAGAAGGGGGGAGTTGTGGCGGGGGAAGGGAGAAACAGGCTTATAATAAAGGTAAAGCCCACTTGGTTACCTCTGACCCGTGTTTTGGGGACCTAGAGTGTCAGCTCCTGGGCCTGGGCATTGTGTATGCATTATTGTGACTGTGTGCAAAATATGAGACAATTGCCGTTTGTGTTTTACCGTTTCCAGAGGTGCTGGGACGCCCTGCTTCAGCACAGAGCAGGAAAAAGTAAAAATGGGACACAAGGGGTTAATGTATATCCCCACACTCCAGCCAGGTATAAGACGGAGGTTTGTTTGAGTAAAATAGGGTTCAGGGGGAAAATTATATAATGTATGAAGTACGGTAACAATGTTTTTGAATAAGGGAAAAGAGAATGGGTTTTAATCATCCCCTAAGCTTGATATGTTTGAAGGAATGTCCTAATGTTCTAATTTTTTGCATGCAAACGATTAGGAGAGAGACATGTAGTATGATTTTATTAATAGTACCATGTGTGTAAATGCATAAACAGGCATGGCCCTTGTTAGAGCTTCAAAGGGGTTAAACAGCTGGCCAGCAACTGGGGGGATTCTTTGACCAGAACCAAATATTCTGTCACTGAGCAAAGGGGGTTTGGCCAGGTGGTATTATAAGCTGGTGCAGGCTATGGGGAAGTTGTTCTCTGCTGTAACATCAAGAAGGAGGGGATGGGGATGAAGAGGAGTTTTATCACCATCACAGATTTGAACCCTGCTCAAGATTCATCAGTTCTAAGAGATCCATCTAAGTTTTTCATGAGTCCATCAGTTCCATCTTGTGTGATTCACCTGAGATTCAGTCCCATTTGAGAAGTTTCAGCTCTGAGTAAATCGTCTAAATTTCTCAGAGGATAAGTGACCAGAATTCAACAGCCAGAGGCTACAGGAAGGAGACATAGCCTGGAATATTTTGCTGTGTGTTTGCAATTAGGAAATATTAGTTTTGTTATCCCAGTTTCCAAAGTAAGTGTGTCTTTTTACTGTATTTTTGTGTAACATAGTTGTGTGTGTTCATTAGGTGAATAAACACAATGTATTTTTATCTCTATGCTTGCTCAATCAATGATCCCGGTAATTAAAAGTCTTAATTAGCTGGGTCCATCGTGACAGGAGTGAAGGGGGTACTTGGCCCATGGTGGTTGGTTAGGCCCACCAGGAAGGTTGTGTGAGGAGTTAACCCCTTCATTACATAGCAGTGGTAACCACTATTGTAATAAAGGGGTTAGCCCCTCCCGCTACTCACCTGATAGGACTAACCACCCACCATGGGCAAAGTACCTCCTTCACCCAATCCCTTTATCCCCCAATAAACATTAAAATATCTACTACCTACCAATAAACAACTCACCCACCCCATGTACTGTATACCTAACAACCCCTCCCTAACACATACAGTACAGTAATGGGCAAAATGACTATTATCCAGATATAGATAATAGTGCATTTGGTCATTAAAAATAAAACATAACCCAGCCAGCATAAAGTAAATAAAAGTTGCACTTACCCCTGCCAGGACAAAGGCCATCCTCGTCTTCCTCCCCGTCTTTGTCCTCCATTGGCATGAACATTACAATAATATAAAAAAAACTAATGGCCACTAACCCCTTAATCACCTTAGCAGTTAGTAACCTCTATAGTAATTAAGGGGTTTACCCCCCTCCCTAGCTACCCACCTCTTACGCCTAACCACCCTCCCCGGAGAAACTACCCCCACCCTCTACCCATTGATTGGCACAGTGGTACACCATGCCCATATAATTCATGCATGATGTGCCACTATGCCAGTCAATGGGCAATCTAAAAAAAAAAAAGCACCAAAATACACATTTAAAAAATAAATTACTTAAAATACACAAGAATTAAAGCAGTGGAATCAGCTGGCAGAGTGAGAGGAGGGGTAGACCTGAAGACCATGGCAGCGGATGTGTAAAGAAGCATACCAGAGGAAATTTGAAGCCTAATTAGAACCTCAGGGAGCCATGACTTTCTCCTTGCAATAGAACATAAAGATGGTGGAGCTGCTGGTGAGGAACATGAGTACAGGAGTGGGCTAGGCCATGGAGAAGAAGGTGGCAGAAAAGGGAAGCAAAGCCCAGGTCTCGCTCACATCAGCGGCTGCTGAATCAGGGGTGTGGTCAGTGGCTTTTAATTGATGAGGTACTCGGATAATGATGGAACTAGGAAGGGCAGAAAGGATAGATAGCCTTGAGGAGACTCACTGAGGTAGCATAGCCATGGATAATAACTTACTTGTAGAGGGAGTTTAAGCCACTTTGTCATCCCCCTGCAACAGCAGGAACACTGGTGTAGTAGGTAAGGACATTAGGGTATTAAAGGAGCTATGTTTACTAGGGATTGGGAATATAATTTATATATTGGGAAGAGTTTTTCACCTATCTTCTCTCATGGTCTGAGACACATGTCAAATGTCTAATGCCTTGAAGAACACGTCTGACTATACAAATGTCTGATACTAGACACATTTTCACTATATTTGACTATAATGTCATACATTTGTTTAGGTTTCTATTCATTATAAAAAATGATATCTCTTAGTAACACGTTGGGTTTTAGACAGCTAGCAATTAGCAATTAGCAATTCACTTTTGGACAGTTAGACCAGAGCAATCTGGTCAAATAGAAACACTTCCTAATTTCCAAAAAATTGATTGGGCTCACACAGTTAGAATTGCTGCTAAGTTTAGCAAAGGTTGGTTCTTCTTATCCTGTTCTATTCCAACAACATGCCTTAGATCAGGGGTGCACAAACTGGGAGGCGCGCCCCACAAGGGGGGTGCAAGATTTCCAGGGAGGGCGCTGTGGCTGCAGAGGCCCCACACTCTTCCCCTAGGCATTTAAATTAAATGTCAGGGGATCGCATGAGCCCCCTGCAACTTCCCTTACCTTGTTTTCGGCGATGGGTCAACATGGAAACATTGCGTCAAATGGCACCGCGGGGTCACGTTATGTCAAGGTGCCATGGCAAGGTGATGTCACATGACCCCACTGCATCATTTGACACTGAAGACAAGTTAAGGAGGGGGGGGGGATCAGGGGGAAGAGCAGGCAGCTGGATGCAGACTGAAAAGTTTGTGCTCCCCTGCCTTAGATGTCCACTCAATGCAGTTCTTATGGAAAGTATGTGATGTGAATCGTTACCAAAGCTCATTAGCATGTCTCCGAGGTACCTCGGTGTGCTCCTTTTTGTGCATATACTGTAGGCTTCTCTCTCCTTCTCTCCTCCCCCCCCCCCCTCTTATTGCATACTGCATTGTATAATGTTTAAAAATGATTTATTATTTTTTCCAGACTAATTAGATTTGTGGGGTCTCATGACAAATTAGCACATGGGACCAACACAAATTTGGTCTCCCTGTCTCACACAAACACACTCCTTTCTCTCGCTCTCTCTTACACGCACAAACACACACATCTCTCTCTCTCCCTCCCCCTGTCTCTCTTTCTGTGTCTCTATCTCTCTCTCTCTAACACACACTCCCATCTCTCTCTTTCTCTCTCTTTCTCTCTCTTACATTCTCACCTCTCTCTCAACTCTCTCCTGCACTACCTGTTTACTCACTCCTGTCTCCCACTCACTCCCTCACCTCTAACACACTCCCCTCTATCTTTCTCTCTTTCACACACACACACACACACACACACACACACACACACACACACACACACACACACACACACACACACACACACACACACACACACACACACACACACACACACACACACACACACACACACACACACACACACACACACACACTCCCACCTCTCTCTCACACACACACACTCACACACACACACACACACACACACACACTCCCACCTCTCTCACACACACACACACACTCACACACATACTCCCACTCTCACACACACACACACACTCCCACCTCTCTCACACACACACACACTCTCACACACACACACACACACACTCCCACCTCTCACACACACACACACACACTCCCACCTCTCTCACACACACACACACACTCCCACCTCTCTCACACACACACACTCCCACCTCTCTCACACACACACACTCCCACCTCTCTCACACACACACACTCCCACCTCTCTCACACACACACACACTCCCACCTCTCTCACACACACACACACTCCCACCTCTCTCACACACACACACACTCCCACCTCTCTCACACACACACACACACACACACACACACACACACACACACACACACACACACACACACACACACACACACACACACACCCACCTCTCTCTTTCTCACACCAACCCACACACTCCCACCTCTCTCTCTGTCACACACACACACTCCCACCTCTCTCTCTGTCACACACACACACACACACACACTCTCACACACACACACACACACTCCCACCTCTCACACACACACACACACACACACTCCCACCTCTCTCACACACACACACACACTCCCACCTCTCTCACACACACACACTCCCACCTCTCTCACACACACACACTCCCACCTCTCTCACACACACACACTCCCACCTCTCTCACACACACACACACTCCCACCTCTCTCACACACACACACACTCCCACCTCTCTCACACACACACACACTCCCACCTCTCTCACACACACACACACTCCCACCTCTCTCACACACACACACTCCCACCTCTCTCACACACACACACACACACACACACACACACACACACACACACACACACCTCTCTCTTTCTCACACCAACCCACACACTCCCACCTCTCTCTCTGTCACACACACACACTCCCACCTCTCTCTCTGTCACACACACACACACACACACACACACACACACACACACACACACACACACACACACACACACACACACACACACACACACACACACATCTCTCTCCCTTTCTCTCGCATGCACTTTTGGAACTCTTACCTTATTTCCTATTGCAGTTCCTCAAGTGACCGCTGCCCCTAGCAGTGCTGTAGCTTGTTGATGCTGCTACATTTTGGCCAGACAAGTCAATTGGTGATTTTGTGCTGCAGTCACATGACGTCAGTCTCACGTTAGCTGGTTCACCCAATGAGGGCAAACCAGCTCTGTGACGCGTTCATCCCCCCGCCATACACCCAATCACCTCCCCAATCTCCCACTCACTCCCTCACCTCTAATACTCTCCCCTCTATCTTTCTCTCTTTCTCTCTCACACACACACTCTCTCTCTCACACACACACACCCTACACACACACACACACACACACACACTCCCACCTCTCTCTCTCTCACACACACCCCACACACACACACTCCCACCTCTCTCTCTCTCTCTCTCTCTCTCTCTCTCTCTCTCTCTCACACACACACCCACACATTCCCACCTCTCTCTCAGTCACACACACCCACCTCTATCTCTGTCCAACACACACACACACACACACACACATCTCTCTCCCTTTCTCTTGCATGCACTTTTGGAACTCTTACCTTATTTCCTATTGCAGTTCCTCAAGTGCCCGCTGCCCCTAGCGGTGCTGTGGTGTGTTGATGCTGCTACATTTTGGCCAGACAAGTCAATTGGTGATTTCGTGCTGCAGTCGCATGACGACAGTGTCACGTTAGCTGGTTCACCCAATGAGGGCGAACCAGGTCTTTGACGCGTTCGCCCCCCCCCCCGCCATACCCCCAATCGCCTCCCCAATCTCCTGCAGCCTAGTGCACATATCGCTGGGGCTGCAGGAGTGCGCACGGTGGCGCACACAGCAGCACTCGCCCGCGCCGCCAACATGAGCGCGGCCTAACCCCTTCGCACTACTTTCTCTCACTCCCCTTCTCTCACTCCTCTCCCTAACCCCTCATCACATTAATGTGCTATGTTTTCAATAAAGATTCCTAAACAAACTTTTTAGAAGGAAATAAATACTACCCATGTTTAAATTAATTGGGGCAAGTGCTTTCAGAAAATATACTGTATATAATTATAAGGGTATTTTTAGATATTATGGGGTATTTTTGCCTTGTTGAGACATGTCTTTTAGAGACATCTGAATATGACATTATGGGCTCTATGCAGTAAGCACCGAAAAAGTGCTCTCGCCATGTGTTCCCTATCGGCATGATTTTGGCGATTTGCCCTCGCAGTATTCAGTAAGGGCCGAATTCCTGGCGAATCACTGCGAAAGCAAAACGCAGATGAGCCGGTGATAAAGAAAGCCTGGCTCCCGATAACCTGGCGATAGGTTGTTTCTGCCGATATGTGTTTGCAGCAGAGAGAGATCCGCCCCTCTCTCTGCGCAAACCGGCAAAATAAAAATCTTTCTAAACAACTTTTACTCATAGTGTTCATGTGCAGGGGGTCTCCGGAGCTGAACCGAATTGGTTTCAGGTCCAGGGACCCCCTGCTTCCTGAGATACAGGCCCCATTATGAGGTGCCGGTATCCCTCTGCATTTAAAATTCCCGATCACGTGAAAGCGTAATGTAAATAAAGCAGAGGAATACCGGCACCCCATAAAGGGGCCTGTATCTCGGGAAGCAGGGGGTCCCCGGACCTGAAACCAAAGCGGTTCAGCTCCGGAGACCCTCTGCACATCTACAGTATGAGTAAAACACATATATAAATAAACAATCATTCCTTACCTTAGCGGCTATCCGCTATGGTAATTAAGCAGCATTAATGTATTATTAATAATAGTGTGCGGGAGCAGGGGGTCCCCTGAGCTGAACCGCATTGATTTGTGGCTCAGGGACCCCCTGCTTCCCGAGTTACAAGCCCCGGTATGGGGCATCGGGTGCCAGTGTCGCCGCCATCATTATAGAGCCCACGTCGCGTCTTGGACGCTATAAAGATGGCGGCGACATTGGCATCCGATGCCCCATACCAGGGCCTGTAACTCGGGAAGCAGGGGGTCCCTGAGCCACAAATCAATGCGGTTAAGCTCAGGGGACCCCCTGCTCCCGCACAATATTATTAAAATACATTAATGCTGCTTCATTACCATAGCGGCTATCCGCTAAGGCAATGAAGGGGTTAAGGCATAATAGCATGTTTATTGGGTACAATTGCCCCCAATAAACATTGAAATAAACAACATACACCCCCTGTGCCCCCAACAACCCCTATACCCCCATTACATATATCACATTTTTGGGATGCACAGCAATGATCCTAGAGGCCAGCGGGGGCCCTCGGGTGTTCCCCGCAGGCCTGCAGTACCAATTCTGTGCCCCCCCCAAAAACTTAACAATAAATACATCCTCCCAAAAACATACAATACAGTAATGGGCAAAATTACTATTATACACACAGCACTACACCTTTAGGGGGTGCCGGTATCCCTCTGCATTTAAAGGTCCCGATCACGTGATCGCGGCCTGTTAAACCAAGTAGAGGGATACCGGCACCCCCAAAAGGGGCCTGTATCTCAGGGGGCAGGGGGTCCCCAGACCTGAAACCAGTGCGGTTCTGTTCTGGAGACCCTCTGCACATCTACACTATCAATAAAAATGTATTTTAAATGTATTTATTTATATTCATTTATTTATTTATTTAGATGTATTTATTAATAGTGCTGCTGCTGTGTGTGAATTTTTTTTATTGTGGGTAGTGGGGGTGGGTGGGGGGCTAATACCCCCTTCACCCCATCCCCGCTACCCACAATAAAAAAAATTCACGCACAGCAGCCCCACAATTAATAAATAAATCTAAATAAATAAATAAATACATGAAGAGAAATAAATATATACTGTACTGTAAGTACCAACCAGAAAACACAATTTAAAACCAAAGCTAACCCTTACAATACCAAGGATTACATCTACAGTGTATCTAATTGTAAAAAACATTATACATTATACACACATTGAAGCATTGCAATAAACAACAAACAAGCCCCCTCCCCTATTCTCTTTGAAACATCCCTACCTTCACTGTAATCTATGTAAAACCCCCTCCCCTATTGTCTTTGAAACCTCCCTACCTTCACTGTAATCTATGTAAAAAACCCTCCCCTATTCTCTTTGAAACCTCCCTACCTTCACTGTAATCTATGTAAAAAACCCTCCCCTATTCTCTTTGAAACCTCCCTACCTTCACTGTAATCTATGTAAAACCCCCTCCCCTATTCTCTTTGAAACCTCCCTACCTTCACTGTAATCTATGTAAAACTCCCTCCCCTATTCTCTTTGAAACCTCCCTACCTTCACTGTAATCTATGTAAAAAACCCTCCCTATTCTCTTTGAAACCTCCCTACCTTCACTGTAATCTATGTAAAAACCCCTCCCCTATTCTCTTTGAAACCTCCCTACCTTCACTGCAATCTATGTATAAAAAAAACCTCCTCCTGTTGTGTGTTAAATCTCCCTGGCCTGTGTTTCTGAGTGCCCGCTTTATTGTGTGTAGCGGGGGTGGGTGATGGGGTTTATAAATTTGAGTTTAAAAATAAAATAAAGAATATTATTTCTAGGGGCCCTAGAACAGAAGTTCCCACGCCAATTTCGCGCTCATTGCTCTTTTTTTACAATGTTGCTGGTCTTGCGGCTTTGCAGTCTGCAAGCAAAAAGCAGTTTGTAGAGTGTGAGATAAATTATTTATCAGTGTTGATCAAAGAGAGTTGATCAGAAGGATTCCCCTTATATACAGCACTCTATTGTCATTCATACAGTACAGTATAGTAAAGGGTAGACAACAAATGGTCTTGCAGTATATTACTACAAATCTGTCAGGTTGACCAGAATCACTGCGGATATCGGAAAATAATACAATTTTATTAATTCTACATAGATACTTAAAAACACAGCCACAAAAGGGATTTGTAACAAAGTACAGTATATGTGTTTTTAAGTATCTACTGTATGTACTGTAGAATTAATAAAATTGTATTATTTTCCGATATCCGCAGTGATTCTGGTCAACCTGACAGATTTGTAGTAATATACTGCAAGACCATTTGTTGTCTACCCTTTACTATACTGTATGAATGACAATAGAGTGCTGTATACTTTATAAGGGGAATACTTCTGATCAACTCTCTTTGATCAACACTGATAAATATCATATTTATACCCCATTAGCACCTGTCGTTCCATCCTATGCACCCATTTACAATGGTGATTGCGGTCGTATTCACGTACTTTATGTGAGATCAATTAACCAGTTCTTTTATTGCTGAAGTCGCCACAAAAAACTTTTATTTACAAATACAGTACAATACAATGGTGAAACATTTCAAGTTAACAGCAATTCAAAACATCAACACACAATAATACATACTGTACAGTACTGTATGATTATTTATTTATAATACAGTATACAGCTCTGTACTGTATATGCAGTATACAGTATACTGTACTGTATTTGGGCCTTGTCTTTGGGGGTTTATTCATGCAATTATTAGGGTGACCTGCCTTTGGAAATACTGGGACAGTACAGTCCCAGCTATTTCAGCCACCCCACCCCCTCCCTTAGAGTTTTTAATCCCTCCCTGGCCAAGCGTCAATCGTCTGGCTAATCCAATCCAAGCCATTGTCTTGTTAATCTGCCCCTGGGCTGGCTACGGTAACAAGATTCAGCAGGAGGCCAGCCAGCATCTGATCCCACCATCCCCCTCCCTTAGAGGGAGGCCTGCCTGCTTTGGAAAAATCCCCTCTCGAATTGGAAATGTAAATCTGATGTGCATCCGTTTGCTTACAGTAACTGTTCTGTTCAGAACAGCCACTGCTTCTAAATTACTGAAAATATACAGGATAAATATACAGTAATGTGAAATAATCCGTTCTGTGGGTCTGAGAGGGTTGAAAGTCACCAGGTCCTCATACAGTACAGTACATTCTCGAATACCTTTAGAATAAAAATACAGTATATATAAATATACAGTATAAATATTGCACAGTATAATGTTAAATAACCCATCCTGTTCTTTTTCCCTTCATAACAGTATCCTCATTGTGTCTGCGGTACAGTAGTTCATTGAGAGAGGAGAGGTTTTGTGTACATCATTACTGCTGTTTATATACTGTACATTTGACTGCACAAGCAGATTTGACGGGACACAACGCCCCCACTCCCCCTTGGGCACCCTTTTTCCTGGAACGACAAGAAAACAAAAGCTTTGTTCAGTTAATGTACTGTACTGTATGTGCGTACTGTATTATGGTAGAACTACTGTACAGTAGGTGGCTGTTGCAGCTTTCTCTGGAAAGAAAAAAATGGAGCAGTTAGTAGGCAGTTACTGTAGTACTGTCAAACTAGTCTACTCTACTGTAACTGGAACTACTGTATACTCTGACTATTGGGAAAGAAAAAATCTGTGCCATTCTTACCTGTATCATACTGTACTTACTGTACAATACTACAGCACTGTACTACTTTCCTGATGCTTGCCCATTGCGCGCGATGACAATGGGCAACACAGTGGCAATATGGTCTATATATTTATTGCAGCGTTCCACGATGAGTTCATTGTTCCAAAAACTCATTATGGCTTTATACAACTCGTCCTTCTTGGAGGGTTTCGCCACTTTACGGATGTGGTCCTTCAGCTGATGCCAGACCATTTCGATCGGATTGAAGTCTGGCGATCTGTGATTGGAAAGAAAGGACAATTAGTTTAAGAGATACAGTACACAATAAAAACAGTGAGGAACAAAAATGGGACACGGTCTACTGCACTTACTCCGCTGGCGTCTTCACCCAGTTGATGCCGCGCTCAAGGATATGCACCGTCGACGCGGTGTGCTTGGGATCATTGTCCTGGTAGAAGCGATGCCCATTGGGAAAGTCACGTCTGATGTATCGCACTATCACGGGCACAATGTTGTCTTGGAAGAAATCTTTATTCATGATTCCTATAGCAAGAAAAGAAAAGTGCTCAATAGTACAGTACAGTGCATACGGTAAGGCAACACTAGTCAAGTACAGTGCATTAGGCGGCATTATATTTGAGAAATTGTACCTTCAAAGACGACAATGCATCCCGGTCCACGCCTAGAGATGGCACCCCACACATGCAGCTTCACAGGGTGTTTTGGCCGCGGCTTCAAAGTTATGCGGCCTTTTTTGTGGAACGCAAATCTTGCAAATCTCTCCAGCGACACAGTAGACTCATCAGTGAAGATGCAATCCTGGAAAGTCTCACCGCTGTCGATCCATGCTTGGGCCTGTAGCACTCTTTTGATTTTGTTTGCGTCCCGTATCATGGGGTACGCTCTGTAATGACAATGAATAAAAAATGTTAGCGTCACAGCGCAGTACAGTTTGCAAAACAACACTTTTACTTTATAGTACCTCCTGTACTGTCCAGTACTAACCTCACACGTCCATATTTCCATCCAATTCTGCGTCTCATCTTCTTTATGCTGCTCTCGGATACAGTCAGATTGTGCTTTTCCTGCAGAGTGTTTTTAACCCTTAATGCGCTCCTCTCATCATTCTACTCACTCATTCTGTCCACCAGAAGAGTAGTCTCCCTACAATGCAAAGAAATTATATTGTTTTATTAATATGCAGCAATATAAAATGTATACTGTACATGTAATGTTGTAATATACAGTAAATATAAATATACAAAAAATGTATACTGCTGTACTATAAATATAAATAGACAAAATATACAGTATACAGTACTGTTGTAATATAAATATACTATATAAATATACTGTTGTTATATCATAATAAATACACATCATATACTGTATATTCCGTTGTAAGATGAATTGCAATATACCAAAAGTGTATACTGCTGCACAAAAAATATAAATTGACCACACATACACTATATACTGTTGTAATATAATAAATACTGTATACTGTACTATATAAATACGGTATACTGTTGTTATATCATAATAAATACACATCATATACTGTATATTCCGTTGTAAGATGAATTGCAATATACCAAACGTGTATACTGCTGCACAAAAAATATAAATTGACCACACATACACTATATACTGTTGTAATATAATAAATACTGTATACTATATAAATACGGTATACTGTTGTTATATCATAATAAATACACATCATATACTGTACTGTATATTCCGTTGTAAGATGAATTGCAATATATACCAAAAGTGTATACTGCTGCACAAAAAATATAAATTGACCACACATACTGTACACTATATACTGTTGTAATATAAATATACTATAGAAATATGGTATACTGCAGATGTACACTACAGTTTTCTATATTTTTTTTGGTTAAGTTTTATAAATATACTTACGCATTTGTTACCCTTGGTGCCTTTTTGCGGTCTCTGTTTTTTCCGTGTGCATGATAGCACACGGTGTTTGATGGCACAACGAGGCCAGAAGCAGTTAACCAGCGCTGGATAGCTGCAATTCGTTTTCCGCTCGTGTACATCTCCTTCATTCTCATGCTGAGATCCTTTGAAATCTTCTTAACAGGCATTGCTGCGAGTAGAAAGAAATACAAACACAAGAATGTGTATTCGATGTTTAGTCGATGTGTATTCAATGTGCAGTGAATCCACAAAATGGATGGTGTATTTATATGTTAATGACTCACATTACAGACCACCCACTTTCAACACCTGTACCTGGCCGCCATGCATAAAAGGTTGTACACGTTGCATAGCCCACCACTTGCTGATCTTTATCTGAGCCATTGTCCAGATACTGCATTGTGCCTCCCGCTTACATGGAGCATCCCCGGTTCTATGGACGCAAGAACCATCTCACCTCTGCTGTGCCTGCCACACTGAAAAAGAGAAAGGCAGTTACCGTTTCCAAGCCAAAGGCAAAGCGACAGGCTAAGGCCAATAAAGAAAACCTTCTGCTGACCCCAAAGGCTAAGGGTTTTAAAACACATCAGCCTTATTATGTGAAGAAGAAATACGGTACTGTGCTCGGTACGCAAGACGAATGGCAGCCAACTCACCGAATCCGCAGACCACTTGTTCCCATAAGCTTCGACGACTCTGCTGTAGCTGTCCCGGAAATCTTCAGCCCGGCTTCAACCACCCCCATCTTCTCTTGTTCCATCTGAAGATGCTGCTGCCTCTGAAATCCACGGGTCACTGTCTCCTTTGCTCTTGGATGACTCTGCTTCTCGCCCGGAAATCCAGCGGTCACCTTCTCCATCCCTCTTCGACGACGCTGCAGCTTCTCCTGTACCGGGCATCCCCAGGTCACCTCCTCCACTCTCCATCGATGCCGCTTCTCTCCAGGGACCCCCCATCTCATCCTCCGTTGCACCCATCCCCCCAGATCTCCAGATGCCATGCACAAGCAGCTCGTTAGACCGGATCCTGAATGGGCTAACTGTGGATCTCCCCGGGAATTCTATTGTGCTGGCAAAGCTAGATCTGCTTCTGGAGTCAGTGCTACATGTGGAGCAACGGATGCTACATATGGAGCAACGGATGGATCAACGGATGGACAAGATAGAGGCTGACATAGCGGATGTGATGCATGGTACCTTCGGCCCCCGTCCATCACCAAGCACACCCCCTCCACCAGAAGATGCAGTGTACTATGTTACTGAGGAGGACATGACAACCCCGTCAAGACCACGCCAGGAGACAACCCGGTGACCACTACCGGAGGAAAGCTTCCTCCCAGACACCCTACCATTGCCCGTCGCCTCAAGTACACCCGCTCCCAAAAGACCTCCTACACCCGCTCGCATAGAAACAGTGCCCGACATCTCCCTGTGCGATCTGACACCGGCGCTGAGGGAGAAGTATAGGGTGAGGAGTGCTGGTATACCACACAAGTATGCCTTGATCATATTTAAACATCATGTTCCCTACACATTGTACTGCGAGTGGGTGTTCAAAGTAAATTACGATGGGAATCGCCATAAAAAGGCCCTTCCTGCTAATGTAAGGAAAAACATTGTGGAAGAAATGCGGCGCTATTATCTTGTTACAGATCCTGTAATGAGAACCGTTAGAGACGGCATTAATGGCGTTTTGCGCCATGCAAGGCATCGGCCATGGATGGAAAATGGGGAGGACGTTCAGTGAGACCATACTGTAATATTGTGCTGTACTGTACAGTACATGTTTTGCCCTACAGTACCTGCTGTACTTAAACAAAGGATACTGTATGTTGTTGTGTGTTGCACGGTTTTTGTACTGTATTTGTAAATAAAAGTTTTGGTGGCGAATTCAGCAATAAAAGAACTAGTTAATTTATCTCACACTCAGTACTACAAACTGCTTTTTGCTTGCAGACTGCAAAGCCGCAAGACCAGCAACATTGTATTAAAAGAGCAATAAGCGCGAAATTGGCGTGGGAACTTCTGTTCTAAGGCCCCTAGAAATAATATTCTTTATTTTATTTATAAACTCACATTTATAAACCCCGTCACCCACCCCCGCTACATACAATAAAAAATAATCACACACAGCATCCCCGCAATAAATAAATAAATAAATACAAATAAATACATTTGAAATACATTTTTTTTTTAGTGTAGATGTGCAGGGGGTCTCGGGAGCTGAACCGCATTGGTTTCAGGTCAGGGGACCTCCTGCCCCCCGAGATACAGCCCCCTTTATGAGGTGCCGGTATCGCTCTGCGTTAAAGCCCCCGATCACGTGACCGCGGCCTGTTAAACCAAGCAGAGCAGAGGGATACCGGCACCCCCAAAAGGGGCCTGTATCTCGGGGAGCAGGGGGTCCCCAGACCTAAAACCAGTGCGGTTCAGCTCCGGAGACTCTCTGCACATCTACACTGTGAATTAAACACACACATCATTAATGAATCATTCTTTACCTTAGCGGCTATGCGCTATGGTAAAGAAGCAGCATTTCTGTATTTTTAATAATATTGTACAGTGAGCAGGGGGTTCCCTAAGACAGAAATCTATACTCAGGGGGCCCCCTGCTCCTGCACAATATTATTAAAAGTTCACAAATGCTGCTTCATTACCATAGCATATAGCCGCTAAGGTAATGAAGGGGTTAAGGCATAATAACCAATAAATACATTCAATACACTACCCACTACCCATGGCAACCTCCGCTGCTACTGCTGTAAAACAGAGAAAAAAAGTAACACTTTCAAAGTAATGTCCCCTAACCCCTTAATCACCATAGCGGTTATTAACCGCTACAGTCATGAAGGGGTTAACCCACCCTCACCCACCACTCGGGACGCCTACTGTACATACCCTCCCACTCTAACCCCCACCCCATGAGGCCTAACCACCCTCAACCCTCACCCACTAACTACCCACAAGGGAGGCCTACCCACATACCGTTGGGGAACCCCCCCCACCCCCCACCCCCAGTCCCCGCAATCAAAACAATGCACAGCCCCACAATAAACAGCATTCTATTTATTAAATACATTACCCACCCCCTGTGCCCCCCTATAAATACAAGATTTATTCTTTTACATTCAGGGTCCATAACGCAGCCCCACGCTAGTCCCCGGTGGGGTGTCAGGGCACCTGGACAGACCTACAGTTTACCAGCAGCATTCCACAGGTTCTGGAGGCCTGCTGGTGGATCCTGCCAGCACCATGGCCCTCGGGTGGTCTCCTTGGGTCACCGTGGGCCACAATTGGGTCCACACGGTAGGCCCAAGGATGTCTGGGAGCCCTGGGTCAAACCCACAGGTGTCTGCGGGGCCTCGGGTGGTTCCCATGGGTGTCTGGGGAACTCACGGGTGCTCACTACGGGTCCGCGATGCCCCCACAGAAGTGGGACTACACATCATCATCCCCGCACCTACGGGTCGGAGGTGCCCCCACAGAAGTGGGACCACACATCGTCATGCCCGCAGACTACAGGTCGGAGGTGCCCCCACAGAAGTGGGACCACACATCGTCATGCCCGCATGTGTCACCCGTGGAACCACCAGCCTGCTACCCTTTAGGATACCCGAGGATTCCCCGTGGGTGGTCTCCAGAGGTCCCACGCAAAACCACGGAACAAACCCTGAATGTAAAAAAAATAAACCAAAATAAACCTGGCCTATACATTCAATACATACACCCTCCCCCCCAACACCTACAGTACAATAATGTGCAAAATAACTATTATACAGATATGGATAATAGATTAATTGCCCATTATTAAAAACATTAACAAGCATATTCAAATAAATAAAGTACTACTGACCTCATCAATACGAAGTGTCCGACGTCAGCACCTTCCTTCTCTTGCCCACACAATACATAGCCAAAACCAAGCCAATACATTGCAAGTACATTCAGATATCAATTAACCCCTTAAACACCTTATCGGATAATAACTGCAAAGGTAATTAAGGGGTTAATCCACATTGGCCCGATACCCACCCTTCACCCATGAATTTGTACTGTGGCTTCATCATGCAACTATATATATATATACTGTTTATATATACAGAGAGAAAGAGAGAGATAGAGAGAGATATATACAGTATATATATATATATATATATATATATATATATATATATATATATATATATATATATATATATATATATATATATATATACAGTATATATATATATATATATATATATATATATATATATACACACACACGTTATATACACACCCATGATAAACCAATATACAGTACAAATAAATGTAGAAGGGTTATCAAAAGCACTGTCCTACAACCAAACACTTCTTCATACAGTACATACACACTAAATTAAAATCAATTTCCTTTAATATTCATAACTGATCTCTCAATCTAAATCAGCACTAAACCTCTGAAAAGCCATTTAAACAACTTACATTCCAATATACTGTAAATGATGCCTAAATATCTATGCACCATATACATTCTGCAAATTAATCAACCAAGTAAATAAAAATCAATTAGCAATCATTATTTACATCCCTAAACAATTCACACTCAATCACGAACAATGAAACCATTAACAGATTCACGCCTAGAGCAGAACAATTAAGCCTTTGAAAAAATATAAGTACCGACAAAAATACAACCTTTACAGTACAACCAAGGCTATCTATCCCATACCTTCCTCAAACACACAATACAATACCAAGGAATACATCTATCTAATTTTAAAATACTTTAAACTCACAAAATAATTAAAAACACATCTAATCCAGCTTTTAAAACATCATCATTTCTTACCCTGAATGTATACTGTACAGTATATCTCTCTAGACATATATACTGTACATACATACATACAGTGGCAAGAAATGATATACCACAAAAAAAAAAAAACTACACATGTTAAAAAACCTTTTGAAAAAATTAACAAGTTAAATAAAATACATTTCTTTACTGTAGTTCACTTACCATTACTTGCCCCCACCGATTCCCGTTGCGCAGCTTACTCATGAACCAATCCACGATCAGGAACCCATAAAATAATAAACCCGAAAATAATAAACTTTAAACTAAAAATCCAAATCAATCCACGGGTATTCTACTTGTAATCCATCTTCATCTGTATTCTTCTTTCTTCTATCTCCTTCCGGGCGGGGCAGGGCGTGGTCTTCTTTCCATCATCGGCCACGCCCTTGTCTTTTTTCTTCTCCGGAGGTCCTTCCTCCGCGGCGTCTGGCTTCAAAATGAGACGACATAGGCTTTTAAAGGCCTATGACGTCACATTTTGCGTCATGGTTCCCACGGTCCTGATTGGGCCGTGAAAACCATGTGTTTTGGCCGACAAAAATTTAAATGATGACGTCATCTTAAAGGCAATGAAAGCACAGCCAATCAGAATGGCTTTGCTTCAAATGCCTTTAAGGTGACGTCAGATTGCCGTGCACACATGGTACGGGAGCCAATCAGAGCGTGGGAACTTTATCCCTACTCTGATTGGCTCTGGTATACCATGTGTCAGGGGCTTGGGGGAGAAAGGATGTGACGTCAATGAAAACCTGACACATGGTACGGGAGCCAATCAGAGCGTGGGAACTTTATCCCTACTCTGATTGGCTCTGGTATACCATGTGTCAGGGGCTTGGGGGAGAAAGGATGTGACGTCAATGAAAACCTGACACATGGTACGGGAGCCAATCAGAGCGTGGGAACTCCATCCCTACTCTGATTGGCTCCCGTACCATGTGTCAGGTTTTCATTGACGTCACATCCTTTCTCCCCCAAGCCCCTGACACATGGTATACCAGAGCCAATCAGAGTAGGGATAAAGTTCCCACGCTCTGATTGGCTCTAGTACCATGTGTGCACGGCAATCTGACGTCACCTTAAAGGCATTTGAAGCAAAGCCATTCTGATTGGCTGTGCTTTCATTGCCTTTAAGATGACGTCATCATTTTAACTTTTGTCGGCCAAAACACATGGTTTTCACGGCCCAATCAGGACCGTGGGAACCATGACGCAAAATGTGACGTCATAGGCCTTTAAAAGCCTATGTCGTCTCATTTTGAAGCCAGACGCCGCGGAGGAAGGACCTCCGGCCAAGAAAGAAGATCAGGGCGTGGCCGCAGACGGGGAGAAGACCCCGCCCCGCCCCGCTGGAAGGAGATAGAAGAAAGAAGAACACAGATGAAGATGGATTACAGATAGAAGACCCGTGGATTGATTTGGATTTTTAGTTTAATGTTTATTATTTTCTGGTTTATTATTTTATGGGTTCCTGATCGTGGATTGGTTCGTGAGTAAGCTGCGCAACGGGAATCGGTGGGGGCAAGTAATGGTAAGTGAACTACAGTAAAGAAATGTATTTTATTTAACTTGTTAATTTTTTCAAAAGGTTTTTTAACATGTGTAGTTTTTTTTTTTTGTGGTATATCATTTCTTGCCACTGTATGTATGTATGTACAGTATATATGTCTAGAGAGATATACTGTACAGTATACATTCAGGGTAAGAAATGATGATGTTTTAAAAGCTGGATTAGATGTGTTTTTAATTATTTTGTGAGTTTAAAGTATTTTAAAATTAGATAGATGTATTCCTTGGTATTGTATTGTGTGTTTGAGGAAGGTCAGGGATAGATAGCCTTGGTTGTACTGTAAAGGTTGTATTTTTGTCGGTACTTATATTTTTTCAAAGGCTTAATTGTTCTGCTCTAGGCGTGAATCTGTTAATGGTTTCATTGTTCGTGATTGAGTGTGAATTGTTTAGGGATGTAAATAATGATTGCTAATTGATTTTTATTTACTTGGTTGATTAATTTGCAGAATGTATATGGTGCATAGATATTTAGGCATCATTTACAGTATATTGGAATGTAAGTTGTTTAAATGGCTTTTCAGAGGTTTAGTGCTGATTTAGATTGAGAGATCAGTTATGAATATTAAAGGAAATTGATTTTAATTTAGTGTGTATGTACTGTATGGAGAAGTGTTTGGTTGTAGGACAGTGCTTTTGATAACCCTTCTACATTTATTTGTACTGTATATTGGTTTATCATGGGTGTGTATATAACGTGTGTGTATATATATATATATATATATATATATATATATATATATATATATATATATATATATATATATATATATATATATATATATATATACTGTATATATATCTCTCTCTTTATCTCTGTCTCTCTGTATATATATATACAGTATATATATATAGTTGCATGATGAAGCCACAGTACAAATTCATGGGTGAAGGGTGGGTATCGGGCCTGTGTGGCTTAACCCCTTAATCACCTTTGCGGTTATTATCTGATAAGGTGTTTAAGGGGTTAATTGATATCTGAATGTAATTGCAATATATTGGCTTTGTATTTGCTATGTATGTTGTGGACAAGACAAGGATTTTTCTGGCAATGGACACTTCGTATTGATGAGGTCAGTAGTACTTTATTTATTTGTATATGCTAGTTAATGTTTTTAATAATGGGCAATTAATCTATTATCCATATCTGGATAATAGTTATTTTGCACATTATTGTACTGTAGGTGTTGGGGGGGAGGGTGTATGTATTGAATGTATAGACCAGGTTTATTTTTTTTACATTCAGGGTTTGATTCCGTGGTTTTGCGTGGGGCCTATGGAGACCACCTGTGGGTATCCTCGGGTATCCCAAGGGTATCAGGCTGGTGGTTCCACGGGTGACACATGCGGGGATGATGATGTGTGGTCCCACTTCTGTGGGGGCACCGCGGACCTGTAGTCTGCGGGGCATGACGATGTGTGGTCCCACTTCTGTGGGGGCACCGCCGACCCGTAGGTGCGGGGATGATGATGTGTGGTCCCACTTCTGTGGGGGCACCGTGGACCCGTAGTGAGCACCCGTGAGTTCCCCAGACCCCCGAGGGAACCACCCGAGGCCCCGCAGACACCTGTGGGTTTGACCCGGGGCTCCCAGACATCCTTGGGCCTACCGTGGGGACCCAATTGTGGCCCACGGTGACCCAAGGAGACCACCTGAGGGTCATGGTGCTGGCAGGATCCACCAGCAGGCCTCCAGAACCTGTGGAATGCTGCTGGTAAACTGTAGGTCTGTCCAGGTGCCCTGCCAGCCCACCGGGGACTAGCGTGGGGCTGCATTATGAACCCTGTATGTAAAAGGATAAATCTTGTATTTATGGGGGGGCACAGGGGGTGGGTAATGTATTTAATAAATATAATGCTGTTTATTGTGGGTCATTGTACTGTTTTTTTTGTGGGTACTGGGGGTGGGGTGTTTCCCCAACGTATGTGGGTAGGCCTCCCTTGTGGGTACTGACTGGGTGGTTAGGCCTCACGGGGGGGGTTAGTGTGGGAGGGTATGTAGGCATCCCGAGTGGTGGGTGAGGGTGGGTTAACCCCTTCATGACTGTAGCGGTTAATAACCGCTATGGTGATTAAGGGGTTAGGGGACATTACTTTGTACTGTATGTTTTAATTTTTGTGTCTGTTTTGCAGAAGCGGAGGGGCCATGGCCAGGATGGGGGGGGTAACGGTATGTGGGTAGGGGGTGAGGGTGGTTAGCAATGCAGGGAGGGAGATTTACTGGTAACAGAAACATCTTTCTCCCTTCAGTGTAATCTGTTTAAAGCCCCCTCCCCCCTAATGTGTGTTTCTGTAAAATCTCTCTCCCTTCAGTGTAATCTGTTTAACAGAAACATTAGGGGGGAGGGGGCTTTAGGCCTTTACATCTCTCTCCCTTCAGTGTAATCTGTTTAACAGAAACATTAGGGGGGAGGGGGCTTTAGGCCTTTACATCTCTCTCCCTTCAGTGTAATCTGTTTAACAGAAACATTAGGGGGGAGGGGGCTTTAGGCCTTTACATCTCTCTCCCTTCAGTGTAATCTGTTTAACAGAAACATTAGGGGGGAGGGGGCTTTAGGCCTTTACATCTCTCTCCCTTCAGTGTAATCTGTTTAACAGAAACATTAGGGGGGAGGGGGCTTTAAACAGATTACACTGAAGGCAGGGAGATACAGGGAATGTACTGTATTGCAATGCTGTGTATAAAGTATAAGGTTTTTTACAATTAGATAGATGTAATCCTTGGTATTGTAAGGGTTAGCTTTGGTTTTAAATTGTGTTTTATGGTTGGTACTTACAGTATACTGTATATTGATTTTTGTTTACTTGATTGGTTAAAATATTTGACTTGTTTGGAAATGTTTGTATTTACTGGTAGAGTAGCTTGCAATTATATTGTTAACATTCATTTGCAGAATGTATATGGTGCATAGATTTTATGCATCATTTATACAATGTAAATGCAATGTACTGTGTGGATTGGAATGTTATGTATTATACAGTATTGTAAAATCAGTTAGGATTATTAAATGCTCGAATAAAGTGTGTCACCAGTGTACTGTATATATATCCAGTATATATATACAGTATATATTTATTTCTCTTCATGTATTTATTTATTTATTTAGATTTAATTATTAATTGTGGGGCGGCTGTGCGTGAATTTTTTTTATTGGGGGTGAGGGGGGTGTTTGGCCCTTTGTGTGAGTTTAGGACTTGCAGCAGCAGCACAATTAATAAATAAATCTAAATAAATAAATAAATAAATGAATATAAATAATTACATTTAAAATACATTTTTATTGATAGTGTAGATGTGCAGAGGGTCTACAGAGCAGAACCGCACTGGTTTCAGGTCTGGGGACCCCCTGCCCCCCGAGATACAGACCCCTTTTGGGGGTGCCGGTATCCCTCTGCTTGGTTTAACAGGCCGCGGTCACGTTATCGGGGCCTTTAAATGCAGAGGGATAACGGCACCCCCTAAAGGGGCCTGTATCTCGGGTAGCAGGGGGTCCCCAGACCTAAAACCAGTGCGGTTCAGCTCCCGAGACCCCCTGCACATATACACTATAAATAAAAATGTATTTCAAATGTATTTATTTGTATTTATTTATTTATTTATTTATTTATGTATTGCGGGGATGCTGTGTGATTTTTTTTTATTGTGGGTAGCGGGGGTGGGTGTGGTTATTTACACGGGATCCCCCTCCCCACATTTACATACAGTACATTGCACTCAGAAACACAGGCCAGGCAGATTTAACACACACACACAATAGGGGGAGGTTTTTTTACATAGATTGCAGGGAAGCTTAACGCACACACACAATAGGGGGATAGGGGGAGGGGTTTTTACATAGATTAGAGAGAAGGCAGGGAGTTTTAAAAGCGAGAATAGGGGGAGGGGGGTTTACATAGATTAGAGAGAAGGCAGGGAGTTTTAAAAGCGAGAATAGGGGGAGGGGGTTTTACATAGATTAGAGAGAAGGCAGGGAGTTTTAACATAGACATGAAAAATATGTATTGAATGTATTAATTGTTTATAATGCCTTAACCCCTTCATTACCTTAGCGGCTATACGCTATGGTAATGAAGCAGCATTTCTGTATTTTTAATAATATTGTGCAGGAGCAGGGGGCCCCCTGAGTTTAGATTTCTGTCTCAGGGAACCCCCTGCTCACTGTACAATATTATTAAAAATACAGAAATGCTGCTTCTTTACCATAGCGCATAGCCGCTAAGGTAAAGAATGATTCTTTAATGATGTGTGTGTTTTATTCACAGTGTAGATGTGCAGAGGGTCTCCGGAGCAGAAACTTTTGGTTTCAGGTCCGGGGACCCCCTGCCCCCCGAGATACAGACCCCTTTTGGGGGTGCCGGTATCCCTCTGCTTGGTTTAACAGGCCGCGGTCACGTGATCGGGGCCTTTAAACGCAGAGGGATACCGGCACCCCCTAAAGGGGTCTGTATCTCGGGGGGCAGGGGGTCCCCGACCTGAAACCAACGCGGTTCAGCTACCGAGACCCCCTGCACATCTACACTATAAATAAAAATGTATTTAAAATAATTTTTAATGTGTCGCTGTTTGCGCAGAGAGAGCAGCGGATCTCTCTCTTCTCTGCTGCAAACACATCTCGCCCCCAGTATGTGCATATACAGTACTGTATGTGTACAGTACTGTATGTTAGGGGTTATAGGGGCTGTTGTTATACAGTATATATATATACTGTATACAGTATATATACTGCATTACAATTCACTATAGGGGACGGCTTCAAGAGAACAGCTCGCAAGCGCCCTCATGTGTTTTTACACGTCATTGCAGTATTGTAGCTAGCCAGAATAAAATGCTTCAATCCCTGCCGGGAAAATAACGCAATGCTCTCGGGCAGAAAACAGTCACAAACCTCAATACACCCGAGTATACCCGAATTCGCGGGACTAGCCGAGCTCAAATAAAGTGTACATTAAATACATAAATCCCTCCCCCCCACAACACATACAGTACAATAATGTGCCAAATAACTATTATCCAGATAGGGATAATACACTGGCGACACACTTTATTCGAGCTTGGCTAGTCCCACGAATTCGGGTATACCCAGGTGTATTGAGGTTTGTGACTGTTTTCTGCCCGAGTACATTGAGTTATTTTCCAAGCAGGGATTGAAGCATTTTATTCCCGCTGGCTGCAATACTGCACAGTATATATATATAAACTGCATTACAATTCATGAATTTATGCCATCTGGTAGACACGCGAAGCATTGCAGCCTATTAAATCCTAATCATTATCATTTAACAGATCAGCCGCCCATCAGCCAGGCATGAACCCAGGCTGGGAAGGCAAATGCAACGGGGCTTGTCAGAGGTTAGTAGTGGCTTATTCCAGGTATCTGCCAGGTACATACCGGGTATTTGCTCGAATAAAGTGTGTCGGTGCAGTAGATTATTTGCCCATTATTAAACACCTTAACTAGCATAATAAAATAAATAAAGTTCTACTGACCTCATCAATAAGAAGCCCCCGTCGCCAGCAAAATACTTGTCCTCCGTTGCCAACAAAATACATAGCCAATACATGGCAATTACATTCAGATATCAATTAACCCCTTAATCACCTTATCGGATACTAACCGCAAAGGTACTTAAGGGGTTAAGCCACCCTGGCCCGATACCCATCCTACACCCATTCATTTGTACAGTGGCTTCATCATGCAACTATATATATACACACATATATATATATATATAGAGAGAGAGAGAGAGAGAGAGAGAGAGAGAGATATACACACACACGATGAACCAATATACAAAAAAATGTTGAAGGGTTATCAAAAACATGCTCTACTACAAATACCACTTCTCCATACAGACACAGTACAATAAAATCATATTTCCTCAAATGCAAATCAAAACATTGCATTTACATTGTATACATGATGCATACAATCTATGCACCATGTACACTCTGGCAATGAATGTTAACAATAACATATTCCAAACAAAATACCAATACATCCAAACAAGTATACTATTTAAACCAATCAAGTCACCATAAATCAATTAGCATTAATTAATCAATTCACTAAACAATTTAAATTCCATTCATAACAATTAAACAATTAACTATTTCAATCGTTAAACCGAACAAGTTACCATCAGACAAAATATAAGTACCAAAAAGAATACAATATACAAAAGCAAGCCTCAACATGACCTAAAGTACACCATACAAGACCAAAAATTACATCTATCTAATTCTAAAATACATTACACACACATTTATGCATAGCAGCATAGCAAAAATAATTTTAAATACTGCAAAATAAGCTTTTAAAACAACATCATTTCTTACCCTGTATGTATATATCGATCTAGACATACATACATACAGTGGCAAGAAATGATCTTAAAAAAAAAAAAAAAACACATGTAAAAAACAAACAAAAAAAGAACAAGTTAAATAAAATACATTTCTTTTGTTCACTTACCATTACTTGACCCACTCACCGACTCCTGTTGAACTGCTTACTCTCCAACCAATCCACGCTCAGGAACCCATAAAATAATAAACCATAAAATAATAAACAATAAAATAATAAACCAAAAAAATCCACGGGTCTTCTATTTGTAATCCATTTCATCTGTATTCTTCTTTCTTGTATCTTCTTCCGGTCTCTTCCGGGGTCTTCTTGTCTTCTTCGGCCACGCCCTAGCCTTCTTTCTTCTGTAGGAGGTCCTTCCTCCTCGGCTTCTGCCTTCAAAATGAGACGACATAGGCTTTTATAGGCCTATGACGTCACATTTTCGTCATATGGTTCCCACGGCCCTGATTGGGCCGTGAAAACCATGTGATTTGGGGGGAAAAATTTAAATTTGATGACGTCATTTAAAGGCAATGACGCCAGCCAATCAGAATGGCTGTGCTACAATTGCCTTTAAGATGACGTCATGAAAAGAAATATGGCCAGCCTCACATGGTACGGTAGCCAATCAGAGTGTGGGAACTACATTGCTGTTAAACTCTCAATTCTGGAGTGCCGATCAGCAGCGAAAAGCTGATCGGGGCTACTTGAATTTAGCCGATTTCAAAAAGTGCCATTAAGTGGCTTATCGGCACCCGGCTGCCGATAAGTTTTTATCGGGAACCAAAATTGCCGATTTTTCCCACTTACCGGTGCATACTGAACCGGAAAGGCTTTTTTTGCGGAAAAATGGCCGAAAAAAGCCTTAGCGGCGCTTACTGCATGATGCCCTATATCTTAATTACATGAAATGCAATCCAAAAAATAAAAAATCTGAAAAGCTGAACTTGTGCTGAAAAAATGGTGTATCATTTTTATAGGTACAGAAAGTCTCACATTCAATTTAGAACATTTGATTGGCAATGCAGTTAGCAACTATACTTTGTAGCAACAAAGTTGAAATAAAACATAAACTGCCAATAATAATCTAGAATAAATAGCAGTGTGATGAGTATCCCTCAGAATATTGTGCAATCCACTTTTTTTTAAGTAATCAACATCACAGTAGTGTCTTTAGAAATATTGTAACCAACAAAAAAGTGATCACAGCAAAACAATTGATTTGACTTTCAAGCCTCACACACAGCCCTGTGGGTGTTTGGATGATTTAAATGGAATCCATAAAACAATCAGAATATATGCGAATCCAATGGCATTGTGATAGTCTCATTATGGATTTCCTAGTACTGTGTTGTATTCACTGTGTGTGACTGCTGAGGGATTGGTTTTTATAGTGAAATGATATTTAAATGGATAGATAGTAATTACATGATAAAGAAGGAGGGGAAAGCAATCAACAGCTATAAGCATGAGAGAGGATAAGTTTAGAACCAATGTTATCACAAAGACTTCCTTATCTCATTAAGTGAAAAGAGGTTATAAGGCTCATTCATAATAAAAGAAAGAGTTGTTTTTTCTCTCAAATACATTAAAATATATACATTTTAACCGAGCATCTTAATACCATACAGTATGGCAGAAATAAATGGTTAAAAGAGTGATTAAAAATGGTAAACAGACCATAATCCAATAAAAAAATTATTCCCCATAGAAAGGATGTGATGTCATAATATTGGTCAACCAAATATCAAATCACGAAAGTATATAAGTCTAAGTAAATCATATTCTAGGATCATATAGATTTAGGAGTTGCAAAGCCTGCAATTCTATGCTTTTCCTCAAAAAAATTAGATACTGGACACAAATGAATAACAAATACGTCATTTCATCAATTATAAATCATCAGGAATAATTTATAGGGGGATCCGTGCATGTAAGAAAAAATATACAGTTAAGACCCACAGACGAGGAAGTCTTAGGGTTATTGAACATTTGGAAGCTATAAAAAAACAAAATCAATACACCCATAGCAAGACATGAATGAAGTATACAACAACAACACGCAAACCATGCTTTTTGGTGGAATTGATCCTATCCCTTTGGTACTAAGAAAAGGAAAATGTGACATAGAATTGCTAAAAAGAGAGTCTAAATGAATTTACAAAATAGGAACATTGAACCCCCAAGGACTCAATGAAGGATTTGTTTTTCCCCTTCATACTGTATGAAGATATCCCCTTCATATGAGAATAAAATGTAAACATACGTACTGTATGCGGAGGAAACAATTGACTTTTCAGGTATAACAATAGACACAGTATGGACTACAAATTATCATAATGATTTATGTTGACAAGTAGAAGACACTTACAGATGTAGCAAGACTTCCTGTCCTCTGCATCATAGACGAACAAGCTAAAGTGTGCGGCACCAGTGACAGTGACTGCAATGATGGAGCTGCAGTTGGTCCATGCTTCTGAATGGGACCACCGGCAGTTTTCATCCTTTGGTATTGTGACTGCACATGGCAGCAGCAATAAGGATAGTATGTCTTTCTACTGTACATCCCTGCCTTAATTTAATAAAAATAGAATGGGTTTGACTTTGAGACCAAGTTAATAAATATGAAAGCTAATAAATGCTAATAATAAATACCTGCAATATTGAATTAAATTGTATTTTTTAGGACAAATAAACATTAATAGATATATTATGTAACCGGATCAATAACAATTAATAACCACTTGGTAACAAAATGGGGGGGGGGGGGGAAACAATACATGTATAACATAAAATTATCCTACATTTATAAAATGTAAATAAATAATCTAAGATTTATTCGTATTTTTTTCAGGGACAACATTATTTCCCCTTTACTTTTAATACATAAAGGACATCTTCTTATGGAGGATCCCATTATACAATATAATTATACAATATATTACGAATATCGAAAAACAACAATTAATTACATTCAAGTTAAGAAATATGAGATCGTCAAATGAACATAATGTCTATGCTGGAATACATTGAATACTGTGAACCCTGCAATATAGATAGGTGATCTCCTGATGAAGCACTACGTGCGAAACGCGTAGAGTGTCACGTGAAGCTGCCCCTGTGTAATTTGTTCCGGCGGAGGTTGTGTCGGAGAACGCGGGTCTCCCTGCTGACTGCTATTTCTATGTAAGTAGATTGGGTCCGGACCCCCCTTGGTTTATCAGCAGTGAGCTTCCCTGGTTCTTACACCGCTCCTTGTTCCATATTTTAGCGTTTTTTAGTAATTGTGTGCTTATTGTATTGTACTTACCTCTTGGGGTTTTTAAGAGACGTGTTCAGAGGTACGCAATGGAGACTGTTTGCAGGTGAAATTAAAATAAGGCTTTATTGCGCCTGTCACTTTAAACACAGCAAACATGTAAATCAGCAAACAAAATCTGTTCCACTTTGGAGTATATATACTGTACACTTGTAGTCCAGCTCACTTTAACTGCATGGTTACAATTCACCGGCCCAAATCATAGGGACATTTATTTATATTTATATATATATATATATATATATATATATATATATATATATATATATATATATATATATATATATTACATAGATAACAGTCATAAGAAAAGTCTTATCTGTCTCTTAGTTGTAGGGGGAAGGCTTCTCTCTTTCCTGGGTTGCTGCCTTTCCTCAGGTTATCTCAGCATTCAGGTGTAGAAGTCTTGTGAGCTCCAGACATCTGTGATCCCTCTATCAGTCTCATCTGTGAGACTCAGGAACCTCTGCTCTGTCTGTTTCCTTGGTCAGCCCAGTTGTGGACTAAGGAATCTCTCTTCCTGTCTCAAAGGCAGGCTTTTCTAACCAACCTCTAATCAGCCAGGTGGTGTTGGTTAATTGACTACCAGCAGTTAACCACCACACTGCTGGATTAGAGGCACCTTTTTGAACAGGGACAAATCCCCAATATTGTAGTCATACTTATATGAAGAGGGCAATACTAATTACTTTATACTTTTTCAAACATATTACATACAATGAACATTAAGGATCGTTGCTTAATGCTTATATTTTTTTACAATATGTTAGACCAATAGGATTTTCTTAACATATGCAGTTCATAGTATACTCTTCAAATGCTTAATCTTAGAAATATCTCCATGGCAACGTAGACTCTATAAATGAGATTTTTTTCACGCCACCCCCCCACCCCCAGCCTTTGACAAAGCTCAATTTGTGAAACACGTGTCGGCTAGATATGACTTCACTTTTAGTGACTTAGTATTAGAAGAGAAAGCGTCCACCTCAACTAGCGTTTTTAATGCCGTTATTATTGAATACCTCTTCATATTGTGAAAGAAAATGGAACTACAGTAACACTCATCCAGTCATCAATAATGGTGTATTGCATCCTCCAGACCAAGTGCTAGGATTCTATTGTGTCCATATAGCTGGACACACACAAAATATAGTTATAACATAGGATTAAAACTCCAGGGAAAAAAAAACAGAATCTGTTTTTCAATCAGACTGCTGATCTTATTCTGTAAATACTTTTTCATATTGACCTTAGGTTCTCAGTTTCTATTCATAACATTATCATAGTATTCTACTTATTTCGTAATAGTAGTTTGTATTAGATGTCTTTCATGGGCCGGTTTATTAGTTTAATAATTTTAGTAATAGTTAAGTATTGATTTCTATGCCATCTAGGGGCCTAGATAATAGTTATTTTGCTCAATACTGTACTGTATGTGTTTGGTGTGGGGGGAAGGAGTATTTTGTGAAATGTATGCCATATTTATTATTTTTAACAACAGGATTGGTACCGCAGGCTAGTGGGGACCTGCGGGGCCCACTCGAGGACCCCCAGACACCCACAGGGACCCCCAGAGGGCCCCTGGACACAAATGGGGACCACCTAAGGACCCCCGGACACTCAAGGGGACAACCTGAGGACCCCCGGACACTCATGGGGACAACCTGAGGACCCACGGACACCAACGGGGACCACCCGAGAGCCCACAGACACCCATGGGAACCATCCAAGGGCCCTCAGACACTCGCAGGGACAACCCAAGAGCCCCCAGACACTCATGGGGACCCCTTGTGGGGCCCCCGGACACCTGCAGGGACCGAAGTGAAAAAATAAGTGTGCAACTACAAACAATGCAAAAGTGAAGTGATGATTTGTAATAAATAAAAATGTGACCTTGTAAATTCAAATTGATTTTAGGAGCTTCTGCAGCAGTGGCACCAGGGATGGCTCAGGTACCCCCTAATTAGACAGACAGAAAATACAAAAAAACACAGCGCACAACGCTCATAGTGCATTAAAAATTATATTCATAACCAAACAAGTGAGGTAAGTATTAAGCGTACATTAAAACAGATTAAACAGGCATTTCAAGGGTTAATGTTACCCATGCACCAATCAGGATGCCAGTGGAGATGTCATCGGTTAAGGCACACGTAGCTCTCCCTGTCACGATCACTCGATCCCAGGATAAGGCCTGGATGGTCTCCGGCAAGGTGGTATGCAGTTCAGCCAGCTCGTGATACAGACGAGTAGTGTCCGCAGGTTAAGCAGTCTCTGCGGAAGCGGGACACACGCTGTTCAACTCTCTGGTCCGGCGCTTCTGGGTTCGTGACGTCACTCGGCGGCGACAGCACGTCGCGGTCTTTCTAAACACCGAGTTGACTCGCAAAGGAGGGGTGCAAAGCCCAGGGTTCACAGAGTGATTAATTCCTTAATTCCAACGCGTTTCGAAACCACAGGGGTCTCTTCATCATGGAATATTGGCTTTTAATCAATGTAGCATTTAAATACCCCACGCCTGTCACTGATAGGCCCCTCAATTAGGAGTTTCGGCCAATACAGAGAAAGCGGAGAGGAGTCAAATGGCTCCATGGGTCACAACTATAAACACGTTGCCATAGGCAACCTACTGTATGACAACAGAATAAACTTTATTGAACAGACAATAACACTCAAGATACAAACATCAAATGATGACTCTAAAATAATGAGAAAAAAGCTGTGTGTGCTGTGCACGCGCATAGTAAGTGAAATTTCTTTGTCTTTTGTCACAGAAATTGTATTTGTGATGGTGATGTTTTTAATTCAAAATCAAAACACAATTTAAGTTCCAAAACACAAAGAAGTTTGACCGCGTGTTTTAGCTATTTGCACGTCTATATTTATAGTAACTGAATTCCTTGGATGTGTGTTTGTCAGTCAGTGTGTGTGTGTGTGTGTGTGTGTGTCTCTGTGTGTGGTGTGTATGTCTCTCTCTGTGTCCTGCCCCCCTCTCCTGACTCTCTCCACCCCGGTGGAGCTGCGGACACGGGGGGCTCTGTCTGAGTCTCCCCCCGGCAGAGCTGCAGGCTTTGTGTCTTACGGCAGCCAGCCCCCCTGCGGAGGTATGTGTGTCAGTCAGTGTGTGTGTGTGTTTGTGACAGTAAGTGTGTGTGTATGTATGTGTGTCAGTCTGTGTGTATGTGTGTCAGTCTGTCAGTGTATGTGTGTGTCTTTCTCTCTGTGTGCGGTATGTCTTTCTCTGTCTGTGTCCTCCCCCAACCCCCGGTGGAGCTGCGGACATGGGGGGCTCTGCCTGAATCTCCTGAGCGGCTCTTCCCCCCAGAGGTACATGACCAGAGCAGCTCCCGCTCTCTTCCCCCTGGCGGAGATGCGCACACGGCGGCGTGTCCTGCTGCAGCCAGCGCACACGGCAGAGGTATGGGGTTACTGACCCTTTATAAGGAGCCTGAGCTCGGTGTATGGGGTCACTTACCCTTTATAAGGAGCCTGAGCTGGGTGTATGGGGTCACTGGTTCTTGTAAGGTCTCTTTGCTCTTCCCCTGTATGTAGGGGGTCTCCATTGTACCCCCTCCCTAGTCTCCCCCTCCCCCCCCCCAGCAGGCCCCACACTATGTTGCATTACCTGTGAGGACCCCTGTCCCAGGTTGTGTGGGTTTCGCGGCCTACCCCTCCCAGGCTTCATAGCAACCAGAGCATCCGCAGCCATCTTGAATTATCTAGGCTCTTCCCTTCTCCTTTTCTGCCTCAGCAGCCGCTCTGCGGCTGCGCAGCTCGCCTTCTCGCCCGGCCCACTAAAACGTTACCTTGGAGACCGAAGAGATGAGTCTCCGCCTTGTCCTCTCAACAGATCTGCGGCGCATGCACAGTCCACAGCAATTGCTGCAGGGCAGCCATCTTTAATTTGGGCAAATAGCCCACAACCTATGCGTCTGAGATCAGATGCAGAGTAAGCGTCCGGTGTTTGGGAGCATGGAGTGGCGGCGGCGATTAAATTTTGAGCGGCGCCGCCACATGTCAGTGGGTGGGTGGGGGGAGCGGCACTCGTCAGGAGCTGTGGCGAGTAAATTTTGAGCGGGTGCGGGGGAGCCGCGCCAGGGGCTAGCGCCGCCGCATGTCAGCAGCCGTGCGGGAGAGCAGCGGGACTCGGGGAAGCAAGAGGGAGGAGAGAGGCTGAGCAGCGGCTCCTCCTCTCACAGCCCATGGCAGCGGGCGGCGTGACGGTGCCAGTTAGCACCCGCTGGGGGCAGATAGCGGCTGCACGCCACCCCCTCCCCACTCCCGTGGTGATTGGAGTCACTGGCGCCATCGCGCATGCGCGGCACGGCAGTAGGCAGCGGGCGGGGAACGGCGGCCGTTATGAGCAGCGCCGGCGGCTAACGCCGCCGCCGCCGCATGTCAGCGGCTGTGTGGGGGGTGCGGTGGCCATTAGGAGCCGCCGCCGCATCTGATTTGTGGAGCGGGTGTGATGTCAGTGTTGGGGTCGGGCTGAGCCAGAACACAGCCCGGCCTCAACTGCCAGCACTGACGTCACATCCGTTTCATTTCTGTCTCCACAATCCATTTTTGCCCCATCACGAATGAGGTGCCACTAAGGAAGTTTCACTTCAAAAATGTTAAGACAAGAAAGTTTGAACATCTGCAATTGCACCTAAAGCTAAAAGGTGCAAATAGCATGGTATATCATTGAAAAAGAAGCACGAAGCATGAAATTACAATAAATATGAAAGCAATCACTTAGTATTAAAAAATTAAATTAATAAAAATATATATTAGTAAAAAATATATATTAGTAAAAAATACTAAAACCTACATGGAGGATTTGGTTAGATAAACCCCTATCTTTATGGGGATTAATAGAGGGACCGAATATCAATATCCTCATTTAGACCTCCTGGATGCAAAGTTCTCAATTTATGTATCCAGAAAGTCTCCTGAATTGATAAATCCTTCACACTATCACCGTCCCTTCTATTTTTACGGACATATTTAATGCCCTTACAGAGCAGGGAGGAGGGGTCTTTATTATGGTGCAGAGTATAATGCTTAGAAAGACTATGTTTAAAAAGACCGTTTTTAATATTTCGTATATGTTCTTGGATGCGCACCTTAAGTGGACGATTGGTGCGCCCCACATAGTGCAAGCCGCAAGGGCATTCGATTAAATAAACTATATGGTCAGAATTACAGTTGATAAAATCAGAAACCTCAAAAACTTCCCCAGTTTTTTTACATATAAAAGTTTTATTATCAGAATGCAAATGTTTGCACATTGAGCATTTTCCACATTTGAAGTTTCCAGTAGGTTTACTACTAAACCACCTTTTTTCTCCCACAGAGACATCTTTAATATTAATGTCACTAGGGGACAAGGTGTTTTTCAGATTTTTCGCTTTTCTATAAGTAAATTTAGGAAACTTCAAAATGTGGAACACCAAAATTGGGTCATTTGATAGAATTGCCCAGTGTTTTTTAACAATTTTTTCAATTTGCAGAGTCATGGAATTAAAATTCATAATAAAAGCAACATTACATTTACCCTCACTGTTCTCCTGTTTATTTCGTTTTTTAGTTTTTGGAATTAACATTTGTCTTCTATCCAATTTTCTTACCCTGTCCAAATCATCATTTAGTTTTTTCAATGGATAGCCTCTCTCCAGAAATCTGGAAGTTAGGTCACTAGCCTGTGTCTCAAAATCAGTATCCAAACTACAATTTTTCCTTAGTCTATAGAACTGACCACCAGGAATATTTAGGATCTAGGATTTTTTATGATTGCTTGAGGCTAGCAAAAGATTATTTGAGTCGACATCCTTAAAGTAGGTTTTAGTAATGAGCTTCCCTTCATTTGATACCGTCTTTGCATCCAGGAGGTCTAAATGAGGATATTGATATTTGGTCCCTCTATTAATCCCCATAAAGATAGGGGTTTATCTAACCAAATCCTCCATGTAGGTTTTAGTATTTTTTACAAATATATATTTTTTACAAATATATATTTTTATTAATTTTATACTAAGTGATTGCTTTCATATTTATTGTAATTTCATGCTTCGTGCTTCTTTTTCAATGATATACCATGCTATTTGCACCTTTTAGCTTTAGGTGCAGTTGCAGATGTTCAAACTTTCTTGTTTTAACATTTTTTCTCTTTATTTTAGAGTCATCATTTGATGTCTGTATCTTGAGTGTTATTGTCTGTTCAATAAAGTTTATTCTGTTGTCATAGGTTGCCTATGGTAACGTGTTTATAGTTGTGACCCATGGAGCCATTTGACTCCACCCCGCTTTCTCTGTATTGGCCGAAACTCCTAATTGAGGGGCCTATCAGTGACAGGCGTAGGGTTTTTAAATGCTACATTGATTAAAAGCCAATATTCCCTGATGAAGAGACCCCTGTGGTTTCGAAACGCGTTGGAATTAAGGAATTAATCCCTCTGTGAACCCTGGACTTTGCACCCCTCCTTTGCGAGTCAACTCGGTGTTTAGAAAGACCGCGACGTGCTGTCGCCGCCGAGTGACGTCACGAACCCGGAAGCGCCGGACCAGAGAGTTGAACAGCGTGTGTCCCGCTGCCGCAGAGACTGCTTAACCTGCGGACACTACTCGTCTGTATCACGAGCTGGCTGAACTGCATACTACCTTGCCGGAGACCATCCAGGCCTTATCCTGGGATCGAGTGATCGTGACAGGGAGAGTTACGTGTGCCTTAACCGATGACACCTGCAGGGACCACCTGGAGGCCACGGACACTCGCAGGGATTACCTGAGGACCCACATACACCCGTGGGGACCACCAGAGTACCCGTAGACACCCCCGGGACCACCCAAGGGCAAACAGAAAACTACGGGGACCACCTGAGGACCCCCGGACACCCATGGGGACCACCCGGTGACACCCGCAGGCCTCTGTGCATCTTGTGTTCAAATAATTATATAATGGTTTTATGTGGGGGAACAGCGGGTGGGTGGGTTGTGTATTGTTGGTTATTACATAGTGTAATGATTTTTGGGGGCAGAGACAGTGAATGAAGGGCCAAGTACCCACTTCAATCACCCCCACAGCACTCAATAAAGCTACTATTGTGATACCAGCTAAGGTAACAAAGCTGCTTTAATATAATTTTTATTATTAGTGTACGGGAGCAGAGGGTGTTCTGAGCTGAACCGTATGGATTTCTGTCTCGGGGACCACCTGCTTCCCGAGATACAGGCCCCGTTATGGGGTGCTGGTATCTCCTATGCATTGAAATGACCCGCATCACGTGACCATAGGAATCCAATGCCTAGGAGATACCAGCACCCTATAACAGGGCCTGTATCTCAGTAGCAAGGGGTCCCTGAACCTCAAATTAACGTGGTTCTTCTCCGGATACCGGCTGCTTACGTACACTATTAATAAAATATATATTTAAAACAAACATTCGGTGAGATTGGTGAGGAGAGATGCGGCTCTCGCTGTGTGAGCCCTTTTCAGAGGGTCAATCATCTCATTGCCGGCTACTCACCATTTTTGCAAATGTTGCAATCACTGGTATTTGGGGCTTTCTGTATACCGTGATATCTACGCTGTAAAAAATGGCGATTTAAAAACCCTGGCGAATTTTTCTATCGGAGCTCAGTCAGTCTCAGTCTCTCTCAGTCTCAGTCTCACTCACTCTCTCTCTCTCTCATTCTCTCTCTCAGTCTCAGTTTCTCTTTCAGTCTCTCTCTCTGAGTCTCTCTCTCTCTCTCTCATTCTCAGTCTCTCTCTCAGTCTTAGTCTCTCTCTGTCTCAGTCTCTCACTCAGTCTCTCTCTCTCTCTCTCTCTCTCTCTCTCTGTCTCAGTCTCTCTCTCTCTCAGTCTCTTTCTCAGTCTCTCTCTCAGTCTCTCTCTCAGTCTCTCTCTCTGTCTCTCTCTGTCTCTCTCTCTCAGTCTCTCTCTCAGTTCCCCCCATATCTCTCTCTCGGTCTCTCTGTCTCTCAGTCTCTCTCTCTCTCTCGGTCTCTCTAAGTCTCTCTCTCAGTCTCTTTCAGTCTCTATCTCAGTCTCTCTCTCAGTCCCCCCACCCTCTCTCTCTCTCTATTTCTCTCTCTCTATTTCTCTCTCTTTCTCTCTCTTTCTCTCTCTCTCTCTCTCTCTCTCTCTCTCTCTCTCTCTCTCTCTCTCTCTCTCTGTCACTCTCTCAGTCTCAGTCTCTCTCTCAGTCTCTCTCTCTCTCTCAGTCTCTCCCTCCCTCTCTCTCTCTCTCTCTCTCAGTCTCTCTCTCTATCTCTCTGCCACTCTCTCTGTCACTCTCTCAGACTCTCTCTCAGTCTCTCTCTCAGTCTCTCTCTTTCTCTTAGTCTCAGTCTCTCTCTCAGTCTCTCTCTCTCTCAGTTTCGATCTCTCTCAGTCTCAGTCTCTCTCTCAGTCTCTCTCTCTCTCAGTCTCTCTCTCAGTCTCAGTCTCTCTCTCACTCTCAGTCTCTCTCTCACTCTCTCAGTCTCTCTCTCTCGGTCTCAGTCTCTCCGAGTCTCTCTCTCTCAGTCTCTCTCTCAGTCCCAGTCTCTCTCTGTCTCAGTCTCTCTCTCAGTCTCTCTCTCACTCTCTCAATACAAGCACTCTAGCGTACAAAAATGTGAAATTTATTAATTGCATCACAAACAACATGTATTGATTAAAACCATGCCACAGTGTCACTGAGACAAAAAGAATATTCTGAAACCTCACAGGTGAGAATATAGAGTGACTAATAGTAGCTATTTATACTATCTGTAGAACTCGCAGTGTAATAGCTACAGATGACACAATGAAAAAGTACATATATAAGCTAACCCTTAGGTGTGGTGGCAAATGATTAGCCTACCAATCACCCAGACCGGCCGGTCTAATACCTAAAGACACTCTGATAGGACCATAACGCAAAAATATCTGGGTCCACCTCTATCATAATAAAGCAGCATACACAGATTGAAACATACAGATGTGATAACTGTACAACAAGCATGTCAAACTCGCGGCCCATGGGCCGCATGCGTCCCACAACAAATATCTTTGCGGCCCAGCCAATGTCTCCCGGCTACGGCGGTGGTGAGGAGGATGCGGCAGCGGGGGGATTGGATGAAGGGCCGCATGGGTTTGAATGAAGGAGGCGGGGCTTAGAATGCCGGCCCTTATGCAGGGGATTGGTCGCAGGCAGGTTAGATGAAG